>NW_026899874.1:0-121308 GCF_033153095.1 Gastrolobium bilobum
AATGCCATCTTTCTGAGTGAATTCCTTTGCAACTAGTCTGGCCTCGTAACGTTCTAAGTTACCATGAGAGTCTCGTTTGGTCTTAAAGACCCATTTACAACCAACTCTCTTACACCCTTCTGGTAACTCAACAAGATCTCAAACATTGTTCTGTTCCATAGATTTCAACTCATCTTTCGTAGCATCTAACCACTTATCACCATTTTCACCATTCATTGCTTGTGAAAATGTTACTGGATCATCCTAAACACCCATGTCAAATTCAGACTCTTGTAGATATACCACATAATCATTAGAAATAGCAGGTCTCCTTTCTCTTTGAGATCTTCTTAATGCTATTTGTTGTGGTTCTTCTACTATGGGTTCATTCGGTTCATCAACAATGATTTCTTCATGAGTAGTGGGATCATCAATTCGTCCTCCATTATCATTGATTGGTTCAATAGCATGAGGAACAACAACTTTACTAGAGCTACAAGTCAATGGAACTTGTATTCTCACTTCATGAATATCCACTTTACGTGGTGTTTCACTCCCACTAACTTCACCATTCTCAATAAACCTTGCATTACCAGATTCAATAATCCTTGTAGTATGATAAGGACAGTAAAATCTATACCCTTTCGACTTTTCTGGATAACCAATGAAATAACCACTGATTTTTCTTGCATCCAGTTTCTTTTCTTGTGGATTGTAGTATCTAATCTCTGCCTGACAACCCCAAACATGTAGGTGTCTTATATTAGGTTTCCTTCCAGTCCAAAGTTCAAAAGGAGTCTTTGGAACTGACTTACTAGGAACCCTATTCGATACGTACATGGCAGTTTTTAGAGCATAAGTCCACAATGAAACAGGTAAAGAAGAATTACTTAACATACTCCTAACCATATCCAGTAAGGTCCTATTACGCCTTTCTGATACACCATTTTGTTGCGGTGTACCGGGCATTGTGTATTGAGCACAAATACCACGCTTTTCCAGAAATTTAGCAAATGGGCCCGGATGCTGTCCACTTTCATCATACCTTCCATAATATTCACCATCCCTATCAGACCTGACAATCTTCACCTTTCTGTCTAATTGCCTTTCAACTTCATTAATATAAATCTTCAAAGCATTTGCAGCTTGAGACTTATCATGCAACAAATAGACATAACCATAACGTGAATACTCATCAACGAAAGTGATAAAATATTTTTCTTTATTGAAGGCATTAACATCAAACGGACCACATACATCAGTGTGTATAATTCCAAGAAGCTGAGTGCTTCTTGTGGCTCATTTCTTTGTGTGTTTTGTTTGTTTTCCTTTAATACAATCCACACAAACATTCAAATCAGTAAATTTAAAATCCGGGAGGATTTCATTCTTCACCAATCTTTGCATCCTTTCTTTGGAAATATGTCCCAAACGTTTGTGCCACAAGTAAGCGGAACATTCATTAATTAAGGTACGTTTAGTACCAACATTATGATGCAGAGTCATAAGTATTTCAACATAAAGATTATCAAGACACATAAAGTACCATTACCAATCAAACGATTGTGCTTGTACAAACTGAAACTACCACTACCAAATTTAAAAGAGTATCCAGCAACATCAAGTTTGGAAATTGAAACTAAATTCCTAGATATACTAGGGACATACAAAGTTTCACATAAGTCCAAATGATATCCACTGTCGAGAATTAAACGATACGTCCCAACAGCTTCCACCTGAACTTTCACTCTATTGCCCATAAAGACAAAATTTTCATTTGGCCTTGTGGATTTTAGAAGAATAGGCCTCATTCACTTTAAGGGGTCCTCCTTCTTCTCCTTTCTTCTCATGCTTATTACCTTTATACTTTTCAGCTTCTTGATGCTTTACATAATTGACAGAATGAGCTCCCTGATTCTTAAGTCTGGTTTCATCCTGAACTAACATACTGTGCAATTCATGCACATTCCATTTGTCTTTCATGGTATTATAGTTCATTTGAAAAGGACTATACTCAGACGGTAATGAGTTCAATACGAATTGCACCAGGAAGTTCTCATCCACAACCATTCTCAATGCTTTTAATTTTGCCGCAATGCTTGTCATTTCAATAACATGCTCGTGCATAGTACGCGAACCATCAAACTTCATGGTGGTCAGTGTACTCATAAGTGTCCCAGCAAGAGACTTATCAGCGGTTTGGAAGCGCTCTTTCACAAGTTTCATCATTTCGATGGCACTTTCAGTTTGTGGAAGAGCTGACTTAATGTTGCTTGCTATGCTCATTTTCATGTACATCAAACTTAATCTGTTGGATCTTTCCCAGTTCTTAAAATGGTCCCTTTCATCCTCAGTGCTTTCAGGAGTAATAGCACCAGGTTCCTCTTCTCTAAGAGCCATATCCATATCCATTACCCCAAGGTAAAATTGGATTTGCTCTTTCCATTCAGAGAAGTTCAGCCCATTAAAAACTGCAAAGTTGAGAACATGGAATGTGTAGCAACCGGTACTGCGAGGAATAACATTTAAAACATTAATGCTTTGAGTCATACATGTCACATACTAACATACTTCACAGATTCAAACATTCTAACTTAAATGCATATCAATGTTCACCTTTAGGGATCCATTAACATACAACATTAACTATAATGATGCTATAAAAATTTCACATAATTTGGCAATGATGCATACCCCTATCATAATTATTTGTCATCTTTGGATGTCTAAATGTGAAGAAATATGCCAACAATACCAACATCCATGTTCATTTTATAAGACAAATAATCAACCTTTGGGTTGATCCCCAACTGTTTTATAATAATGAACCTCGATATACCACAACCAGAAAATTATATCATACTATTCATAGCATCACAATCATGGTAATTGAAATAGAATTCATAATGTTTAAAATTAAAACAACTCTTCAAGATTTGGCCACTTTGGTGACAAACAAATCTTTATCATAATTAATTTCAAAACTGTGTCCAACTTTCATATGTATTAATGTCCTTTCATGTTTCCCCAATAATTCGTAAAATGGAATAAACATATGACAATGACACACTTTCCCAGTACAAAGACCAGAAAATGGCGCGGGTTAGCGCCATTCCCGCGCGGTGGTCCAATTTCACAACCCGCAAAGTGGCGCGGCTCTGCGCCAGTGTTCCCATACGCTTTCTAGTGAGTTGGCGCGGGTTTGCGCCACATTCCAGAAAATGAAATTGTACAGAAACCGTAAAATTTGCAGAAACCGTAAAGGATGAACACCATTATCACGAAAAGCAACACATAATATATCATCATGTTTTCATAAGGTGTAGTATTTGATCATTATTTAAAAACACAACATGGATTTTGTTCCCATTTCTTTCCCATAAGAATTTTCAATAATGAGATTCAGAGGAATCAACAATCATGTTGATCAAAATTTTCAGAAAAACCCCATCTTTTCATGAATTAAGAGATCATACATAATTGTTTATGGAAAATCACAAACTCTTAAACACATGCTCTGATACCACATGAAAGCAATTTAATCAATAATTCATGATTCATGTTCAACAGTAATCAATCAAGAACATAACATAGGATCTTTAGAATTCATGAGTTTCACATAAACATACCTTTGTCCATAATTGCGGAAGATATTTAACAGTAGAATGTTTTCTCTAAGCCTTAACTCTTTCACTGTTCTTGTATCTTCTTTGATAGGGATAGGATACAACTTTTCTAGGCAGACTCGGAAGGACGTTTGTTTTCTATCAGATACCCTTATACGAAAACTGATCATATAAACTATTATATAACTGGTCTATCACAATTATTTCTAATTAACTTCCCTTAATGGCCAAAACGTCAATTATCATTAATGCGAAACGTCAATTACCATAAAGCCTCTTTTATTATTAATTAAACCAATTGACACACATTACACATGAGACACAGATAGTTTTACAAGTTTTGCATGTATGATTACAAGGCCCACACTTTTTTTATTTATTAAAATAATTCAAAATTTCCATATAGAACCTAAAGTTCATGATAAAATTTCGTTTGGAATTTTTTGCAATTGATCTTGGAAACCTTTGGGGTTTTGTTATACGCGATGAAAACTTTCTAACCATATATCATATGCATGTTTTTATTGAGTATTCTAAGAAAATTTTGATTCTGAATTTCTGGGTTTTATTATATGAAAGTTTAGAAAAATCCTCAAATTATTTTCAATCGATACATTGAAACATTAAGTTGCTTTGGGGCTTTTGAAAAATAAGTTTTTAGCGATTTATTGACACAAAAATTGTTTGAAACCGTTTCCTACATCAAAGGAATTCCGTTCATGAATGGATTGTTACGAAACATAGGGTTCATATTATGAAAGTTTCAATCTTTCTTTAAATCGATCTTGTTTCATTGATGTAAAACAAAAATTGGTTTGAGGCTTTTTGTTCCCTTATTATTTTTCCACTTTTTTTATGTTGTTTTCGATGCAAAAGTCACACATTTTTGTTCCAAAACACTCAGATTTTTGCATTTTCTCGGATGGATTAGATTAGAATCTTGTTGGGTTGTTTTTTTGGGTTATTTTGGTATATTTGTTATAAATTTTTACTGCATTATATATTTTTTTATGGAATTTTTTTTGAAAATATTTCAATCGGTTCATCGCTTTGCGACTAGTCTAATTCGGGACAGATCTAGAATTAGGGCTGTAAACCCCTTCCAAAAGTGTTTTTTTCTAGAATTATTTCCTTTTGTTTATAATAAGGGAGAGTTTGCTATTTATGAGAAAAAGGCTAAGGTAGAATATGAGACATGCAATAGAGAAATTTCAATAAATCCCAAGGGTTAGGGTGACATTGTGAAAGAGACATTATATTTATACTTCTCACTAAAAAGTCTCACAAAATTTACACTAATAGAAAATTGATTTTAAAATTTTGAATACCACAAGATTATTTTTCCTTTATTTAAAATATGGAAAAAAGTATATAATGTTACTTTAGATAATTTTATCTAATGCTCACCAAAACGATGTCATTTTGGGTAGAAAAATTAAAAAATTAAATAATAAAGACTATTATAACCTTGAAATAAATTAAAATTATAAATACATCATGATTTTCATTCCAAAACAACGTCGTTTCAGTGAACATTAGACAAAGTTGTCTAAAGTAACTTTAAAAAAAATGAACCCTTAAAATATTGATTGAATATCAAAGAATTTGGACGGACTCTAAAACAATCTTTAAAATTCTAATCGAATATCACGTGACTTTTTTATAATTCTTTAAAATTCTAATTGAATATCAATGGATTTTTTTGTTCAAAACCATACATTAAAATCCTTTAAAATCTCAATACAATGCATCCCCCAACCTAAAATGCATATTTTGAACAATCAAGCAAGCATGTATTTGAATTAGTTTATCTTGGGGGAAATAATAATTGCGTCTTCTTGAAGAAGTTTTTGTAAAAGATCAATTATCCCCCCACAAAAAATAAATAAAAAAGTTTGCACTAGTTAGTTTGAATCCTTTTTTAGATGACTTCCACCTAATGTTTTATGGGCTAGTTAAGACAGAATATTGAATAATATATAAATATCATATGTTAATTGAATCCATCCTACATGTTATTACTTCATTTATGAATTTAAGGAAGTCAATGATGGGGCATTATACCGCATCTTTATATATTACTGAGATTATTTTGATGGATATAATATAATTGATGAATAAAGGTGGAAGATTATACTAATTAAAATTGATATTATATTTATTTTCTCCTCATGTACAAATGAGATGGTGGTGGTAAAAAAAAATGTATGAGAGAGAGGGTGAACATAGTGAAAAATCTGGTTAAATGGGAAAGATTGAGAGGAGATATACAAGATGCTTACGGGTTTTTGTATATAATTCATTATTTGTATTTATAATTATCAAAAATTTAAATAATGAATTTTGAACTCTTCCACTGATGTAGGCCGATTTTAGGTGAACCAGATATGTTTATGATTTTTTTCATCTTTTATGTTTGTAATTTTTATTATATTTTTAAAAGAATAAAAATCCAAGTGACTTATTCGCTAATAAGAATAAATTTCGTGGGCAAAAAAATAATATTTTATTATTTTATTAAAAAATTACAAAAATATAGTCATTTGAAATCAATTTACGAATTTATTACACTTTATCGCGCTCTAGCTGTGCGCAACAAGTTACGTCCTAGTGAGGCACAATTGGTGCAAAGTGGCACCCCATCCAGGCACGATAGGTGGCGCCTCACCTAGGCACCACTTTGCATCAGTAGCACTTTTCAGGGGTGCGATTTGTTCTCTTACCCGCCCTGCTAGAGCGCGATTCAACCATTTGTCCTCTATTTAAACCCTTATTCCCTTCATAACTCTTCTTCATCATCTCTCTACTCTTAAATATATTAGAACTTGCTTATTCATAATATTTTTTGTGTTTATTGATTTTATATATATATATAAGGTAGGATATTCTTACACCGGTGTAAAAGTTAGAAGTCTTACACTCAATCTTCACCATTGATCCACTTGTATCTAATGGCTCATATTACTAAAAAAATTGAGCCAATAGATATAAATGAGATCAACGATCAAGATTGAGAGAGTAATTTACACTGATGTAAAATGATCCAGACCTATATATATATATATATATATATATATATATATATATATATATATATAAAGGGTTCTTTTTTCTACATCAATATAGATAAGTTATCTATATTGAGCCGAAAATGATGTCGTTTTGGGACAAAAATCAAGATATTTTTATAATTACAATTTATTTTGGAACAGTAACCAAAATGCCATTGTTCACCAACTTTTTTACCTAAATGCCACGCGAACAGTCTGATTTTCCAATCTGCCACGGGGGCAAGTTCGTTACCCGGTGTAGCGAACTCGGTTTGCTGACGTGTTACGTTTCTAGTAGACACCAAGTTCGCTACCCAATGTAGCGAACTTCAAACTTTTTTTTTTTAACTTGGTACCTGTTATCCACTAGAAAAGTGACACGTCAGCAAACCAAGTTCGCTACCCACTGTAGCGAACTTCAAACTTTTTTTTTTAACTTGGTACCTGTTATCCACAAGAAACGTGACATGTCAGCAAACCGAGTTCGCTACATCGGGTAGCGAACTTGCCCCCATGGCAGATTGGAAAATAAGACTGTTCGCGTGGCGTTTAGGTAAAAAAGTTGGTGAACAATGGCATTTTGGTCGGTGTTCCATTTATTTTAGGGTTATAGTAGTCTTTCTCATTATAATTTTTAATCTTTCAACCAAAACGGCATCGTTTTAGGAATGAATGTAGATAACTTATCTACATTCACTGTAAAAACATTAAAGCCATATATAAAAATGAGTTCACATTCTGATTCTGTTTGTGTTTTTCTGTATTATAATGGTACGAAAGTGGAAGGCCGACGTAGAGTAGTTTTTGAAGGCGAGAAAAGACCAACACGTATCAAGTGCAACTCAACTATTGACGAAGTGCATCAAAAAATCTGTCAAAAGTTAGCTCTCAAAGGTAACAATCTATCACTTTGGTCACAACAAGAATATAGTGCGAAGAACAATACATTAGCTTGCAAGTAATGGATGGATGAAGACGTAGAAATGGTAATAGGAGAATTCTTTAACCAAAGATTTTTTAGAGTTGTAGATGGATATTGCCGAAGCAGATGATGTTGCTTTACCTATGGGGTCAGTTGATTTCAATTCTGCACATAATACATCATCATCTGCTGCTCCCGTTGTTAATTTGTCAACGGAAGATGAAAATGACCCTACTTAGGTTATGGATGACGATATTGATGATGATGATAATCAAAATATCGTAATGGAAGATTGTCTTCTTGCCGATAATGCTAGTGGTTTGGACAATGATGAGGAACCTGGTCTGGCCGCAACTCAAATCCAAGAATATCAAGATGTGGAGGAGTCTCAATTCCCGAAACTTCATGCCATGGGCTCGACTCAATTACCACAACATTCTGAAGGTGTGTTACTAAACAACACATATTCACATGTATGTCTAGCTTTGTTTATGTAATTTTTTTTTAAGTTACTAGTATTAATCCGCACATATAGGTGATGTTGTTACTCCTTTTTGGGGTGGAATTCCACGTTACACACTCATTGATTGGGATCATTCGAGTCAACAAGATTCTTATACTAATGGTTCAGGTTCAGTTGAGGGACCATGGCTATAAGGGAATAAGTTGTTTGTTAAGCAGGAATTTACATAAAAAAAAGATGCGCAGATGGCAATCAAGCAGAACCTCATGAAGGAGCATCAAAAAGCTATTATGGTTGAGAGCACACTTACAAAGTTAAGCATGAAATGTCATGCATATGAGCAGGGTTGCCCGTGAAGGGTTAGAGTAATCAAACCAACGTACGGTAAAAAATAGATGATTACCAAATGGGGTGGGGACCACATTTGCTTGAATGACCACATTTCTTAGGATCGCAGACAACTTGATGTTGATGTTATTGCTTCACTTGTAGTAGGTACATTATTGGATAGTCTGATAATTATGAAAAATATATGATATTTTTGTTATTCTTAATGTATACGCTACATTTTGATTATTAGGAATGATAAAGGAGGAACTGTAATGCCTGACAACTTGCAAGGATCAACAACTGTCCCCACACACTAACACGAGACTTTTCAGCGTGCTTTGTCCTCAGTCGCACACTTCTCGGGAAAACTTCCCAGGAGGTCACCCATCCTAGAATTGCCCCAAGTCAAGCACGCTTAACTATGGAGTTCTTCCGTTCCGGGCTATCGAAAAGTAGATGCATCGTGTTAGTATAGGTAGTACCAATTAATTCTTATAAGTTATTCCCAACTACACCGTCCTATACCAGCACAGTCTCTGGAATCCCTCTCTTTCGGGTGTTGATTCGATTTATTCATGTACCCCCGTCGCTGGAAGCCTGACAGGAGCCGCTCCTTGTCCATGCCCTGATGGTTTTGTATATCATTATAGACAAATAAAATACCTTCCAAATATTTTATCCAATTGAAATTTTAAAAATGACTTGGCGATGAATCAACAATTCGAAATGCTTTTCTTGCGTATTCTTGATAAACCAGCATTTATATATAGATGTAGAAAGCTCTGTTGCACCGGCGATCACTCCCCGCCCTCGTCAGCGCTCAACATGTTACATGCCCACCAGCTTCCACCTGGTTCGTCCTCGAACCACACCGTACTGGAAGAGAGGCCCTGCTCTGATACCACTTGTAATGCCTGGCAACTTGCAAGGATCAATGACTGTCCCCACACACTAACACGAGACTTTTCAGCGTGCTTTGTCCTCACTCGCACACTTCCCGGGAAAACTTCTCAGGAGGTCACCCATCGCATAATTGCCCCAAGTCAAGCACGCTTAACTATGAAGTTCTTCCATTCCGGGCTACCGAAAAGTAGATGCATCTTGTTAGTATAGGTAGTACCAATTAATTCTTATATGCTATTCTCAACTACACCGTCCCATACCAGCACAGTCTCTGGAATCTCTTTCTTTCAGGTGTTGATTCGATTAATTCATGTACCCCCGTCGCTGGAAGCCTGCCAGAAGCCGCTCCTTGTCCATGCCCTTTCGCACCGGCGATCACTCCCCGTCCTCGTCAGCGCTCGGGATGTTACAGGAACCATCGGTCTCAATTGCATTGGTTCAATAAAAGATCACCCATTAATATGGATTCAGAGAAATATGTTAGAGAGAAGATATAAGTGAAAAAATGAAGTTGGGGTATATACTAGGGTGCAAAGTGGCGCCTAGGTGAGGCGTCACCTATTGCGCCTGGATGAGGCGCCACTTTGCACAACTTGTGCCTCACTGGGGTGCGACTTGTTGCGCATAGCTAGGACACAACCGAGTGCAAACAAATTGATTTAAAACGATTATATTTTTATATTTTTTTATTAAAATAATAATATATTATTTTTTTTTTTGCCAAATTTCATGATATTAGCCTGCGATACCCGGACACGCCTTTTTTTAAAAAAAATTCATGTCGGACACCGACATGCTCCGACACACGGTCAACTCTCCAACACGTTTTTCGACACGCAGTCAACTTTTTTCGACACGTGATCAACGCTCCGACACGTTTTTTTTTTCAGTCTTCATTTTATTTTATTAACTAAAAATAAAAAATTTATTTATAAATCAATTTTTTTCTGTTATGAAATTTGACATGAAAAATTAACAAGGTACAAAAAATTATTTTTGTTTATATTTATGTTATGAATTTGAATATTTGATTGGTTATATGACTTATTATGGACTGATATATATGTATTAAATATAAATTAGATTATATATATATTAAAAATATTATTTAATATTATTTGATTGGTGATTTCTAAGTAAAAGAAGCAAGGAATTAATCATAAATGTGTGAAAATAAGCTCATAAATGCAAGAAATATTTGATTATTCCTTCTCAATCATTCTCTTGCTCAATTTATGCATTTTGATAGCAGGAAACATCAAAAAGAAGTGAAAGAGAGAAGTTGAAATTGCATAGTCTTGCGCAAAACGCATGAAAATGGCGCGATCCGCGTGATTTTGGCAAATTACTTTCTGTTTGTACGCGCGATCTGCGCGGATTTGGCACTGATCGCGTGGGCGTCATGAATGCATTCCTTGATTTGTGTAGTTTGATGGAAATGGAAATTTAATCAAATTAATGAGAGGATTATGACCTGATTGATTGGTGGAATTATGAGGAAAATGAAAATTTAATCAGAATTAATTAGAGGATTATGACCTGATTGAGTAGCTGGCTATATAAAGGAAGCAGAAACTCTAAAAGAGGATCATCTTTTGGCAAGGAGAATTGGAGAGGAAGCTCTCGGTGACTGAAGATTCAAGACTTCTTCTTCTTCCGGTTTACATTTTCATAAACTCTTTCTCATTATTGTTTTGTCACACATGAATATGTCTGGCTAGTCTTTTATATTGTGGTAAGGGTCACAACCCTTGATGTGAACCCCTTATTTTACTCTGTTCTTCATCCCATAATTCTTTTAGAATTCGCGACTCTACTAGGATTGCGAGGGTTAGGGTTCGCAATAGGGATATTGGGATTCTAATTCCTGACAAAGGGTAAGATAACTGTTCATGTAAGCACTAGGGATAAGCTATATGAACTGCAAACATGGAAAATTCACTGGGCTTAAAGATTAACTTGAAAAAGGATTTCTAAGGGATTAGGATTCTAATAGGGTTAATAAGGTTAAGATCACTAAGAGATTAGAACTTAACTAATTAATTATAGATGGTGAATTGTTTGATCAATTGGGTAATTAAACATAAATATTAATCATTATTACAAGGTGGGGATCAGAAAGGTGTTGGAGTCCTTTACTGCAATAGCTTTTTACAATAATTTTCTCAAAAACCTTTTATTTTAAAGTCTTCAAATTTCTTTCTGAATTGTTCATAAATTATTGAATAGTTCACAATTGTTACAAACACCATTACTTTCAAACCAACTCTTGTTCATCCATTCTTAAAAGGAACAATTAATTGATATTCGACCCAATCCCTGTGGAGACAATACTTTACTTACTATTATATTACTTGTGCGATCGGTGCACTTGCCGATTTTTCGCAACACCCAACGTGTCAAAATATGTCATTTTTTAGAATTAACGTGTCGGCGTGTCGTGTTGTGTCTCGTGTCCCATGTCAGTGTCGGTGCTTCATAGATATTTGCTGTTATTTTCATAAATAGATATAGGGTTATATTAGTATAATGTTACATGAAAATCAATGTTTGTTCTAGCACAAACATAAAAGAAGAAAGAGAAAGTGAGTTTAGGAGAAAGAAAAGAAAAAATTGTGGGCCCCATAAGTTTTTGTTTGAGTAGGGAAACAACTTTAAATCATGTTACATGATACATACATTTCCCATAGATATATTCTAAAAAATAAGTCTCTCACATCCAACATTAATCATACTGTAACTACATCATATTCTCCAATATCCTTGATTTCGTAGATATTGAAACCCAATTACATTCGTTCTCAGCAATGACAGCATAAGAACTGCATCTTGATTAGACTGCACTGCACATTACATTATCTCCTCATCAATAATGTATAAATGCATAATTATCACCTAAAACAAAAGGTATAAACCAAGCTATACACAAAGAAGGAAGGAGATCATTGAAGTATCATATTTTGTCTGGGCCTATCCTCCTTAATGGGCCTGCTTGTTCGGGCTCTTCCAAGTTCCCACAATTAAAACAAAAAAACCAAAAACAAAACAAAACAAATTGCCTCCTCAAAAGGGTTGCTAGAACTTCCATTTGACGCTTGAATGTTCATGAATATTCGAGAACGTTATGATCTTTTTCAAAAAAGGTAAACTAAGAATTCGATCTAATTCATATTAAAAGTATAAATAATTCTAAATTTCATTGATTATATGATATTTACTCTTAAACGTGATAAAACGTACTATTCAATATTCACTTCTTTTTGAAAAAAGCTTCTTAAAAAGTGCATGAAAAACAGCGTGGTGATGCAAGCTTTTTCGAAATACCAAAACGGCAAGAAACCCAAGTCTTATTAGAGTCACAAAGCAGCGTGGCATTCAGTGAGAAAACAGCGTAGCTAGCGGCATTCATTCTGAAAATAAAAATAAAAATGGGGAATCGACGGTTCACTCTGGTGGCATCCAGCGACGAAGAAGACAATGCACCGCCTCTTCCCGATTCTAAGCAGCAATCTACTGTAACTGGCGCTGAAGAGAACCCTTCGAAGCAGCGGAGAAGGAAGAGAATGAAGCTTCCAGAGGAAGAGGAAGAGGAAGAGGAAGAGGAGGAGGAGGAGGTTGACAAGAAAACGAAGAGGAAGCCGAAAGACAAGGAAGAGGAAGAGGAAGAGTCTGACGACGAAGAAGAAGCGCCACAGGAGGACGCTAAGCCCATTGGCGAACCAGTTAGGGTTTCCGGAAAAGGAAGAGGCAGGAGGAAGCATTTTGACTCCTTCGAGTATGATGGGAACCAATATACACTGGTATCTCATCTCATTGTTCTATTATATTAGCTTTTCGCATTTCCATTAACTTATTTTGAATTTGAGGGAAATAACTTACCGCCATTGCATTAGAACGCATGAATTTCACTATTTTATTTTTTCTTGCGCTGATAGGGTTTGCGTCATCTACATAACTGTGTTAGTTTCTATGGCTTAGATTTCTGTAACT
The DNA here is from genome assembly GCF_033153095.1 of Gastrolobium bilobum. NCBI lineage: Eukaryota > Viridiplantae > Streptophyta > Magnoliopsida > Fabales > Fabaceae > Gastrolobium > Gastrolobium bilobum. The sequence continues at coordinate 13,264 of NW_026899874.1, forward strand.
GCAATCAAAATGACAGCAACTGAGTAATTGTGGGGAAAAGAAAGATGATTCTCCTGCTACACAAGTGTATCATCTAATTTAAGATTGTTTCTTAAAATTCCCTGTAGCATAGGTTCAACAATGGATAGCTGTGAGTCCGGGCCGACTCCAAAACAAAGACCGAGGTGTTCTGTTGTGGAGACTTGCTGGAGAGAGAAAACAAAATATGGAATGAGTTGAGAGAAAATAGAGGCAAGGAGCCATTGTTAATAGATTGCGAAGTTGGTCGAAGGAGACTGTGAACTCTCAATAGCTTCCCGGTACACGGCTAGAAGTGTGATGGGGCAGATGTGCTTGTCGGAAAGTGAGTAGAGAGGCAGGAGTCGAGAGTTAGGGTTTGAAACTTCGAAGCTAACATTATTAGGAGAAAAAAGAGTCAAAATTCGAGTACCCCCTTAATATATGCATGGGAGATTAGTCACACATGGGATCTGACTCCCCCTTCATTATAGCGGCTCCATTGCGCTGCATCGCGATGTTGCGAAAACAGTGGCTCGGGCAGCTATTCACATCTGTGGCACGATAACAACACGTATAATAACTGTGCTTAGTATGCACTTTAACCACAAAAAGCTTGATTATTCATCTAATGACAATGTAACTTTTAGCCTTTTCAAACCTACTTGTTGCATCTCTCTATGTTGCTTTTCCACCATAGTTATCAATCACGGGTAGCAACCAACCCCAAAAACACTATAACGATATAGCAGGTAGCGAGCTAGCGGCATAGCTGCTATAGTGAAGTGAGGCAAACTTGCCGAGGTGAACAAAACAAAGGCATTGTGGAGTCGCAAACAGAACCAAACTTGCTTTGAGTGAACAGCAGAATGAGTCCAAACTGTGGAACCACAAACAAAAGCAATCTGTGGAACCCTAAATCGTCGGAACTTGAAACTGTGATGGGCTTGCCCGAAAGTGAGTCGATATAGGCAGGAGTTGAAAGTGAGTCAAGAGAGGGAGGAGTCCAGAGATAGAGTTTGAAACTTTGAATGATAACATTATCAGAAAATAAAAAGGGCCAAAAGTCTATTATACCCCCTTAAATTGCACATGTGACCGAGTTCCATAGGGGCAAATATGGAATTTTCCCTTCCTTCACTATAGTGGAGCGATTGCTGCTATTACTGCAAATAATTGCGTTGCATGATGAAAATCGCAGCGGGAAGATGTTACGTGCATATATAGCGCGATTTATCGCGTGATATTAATAACCTAGTTCTTTACTGGCTTTGTCATTCCCAGTCTTCCTACTTCCTGGCTACTGAAACTGAACCCTAGTTTAAGGCTTCTGACATAAAGTTGGCTTGGGCATTGTTCGAGAGGTTGATGGTTATTTTCTGAAATTGGGTTCTAAAACATTCTCTCTTGAGAACTACGTTGCATTTTTATTTTTTTGATATTGCAACTTACTGTTATTCTTGGCATATTGTTTGCGTAGGAGGACCCTGTACTTCTCGTGCCTGAGGACAAAGACCAAAAGCCGTATGTTGCTATTATTAAGGTAAATTCCTTGTCTACTATTTAATTCTGCCCTAAGTTGACTACAGTTTTGAAGATACGTTGGGTTGGAACATTAAAGTTTTATGATACTCGATATATGCTTAGATATCATATACATGATTTTGGGCATTGGTGAAGAGTAATAAATTCTACAAGAAGTACAAGTAGATTTTTCCCCTTATTTAATAATCAATACATGTTTTTATGGTTCACTATTTCATGTGTTTAATATCCTTGGCACATGTATGTGCTAGGGTTAGCATGTTACTTTGCTCTTTTTTGAGTTCTGGTCACTAGGTTGCCAAAATTTTGTCATGTTGTATGCAACATATGTTGTCAATCAGCTTGAGCTGTGTTGGTGTTATGACAGGTTTGGTGCTCCCTTTCTCTTTTCTCCTCTTCCATGCTTGGGGGAAGAGGGGGGTGTTATTCCTTCCTTTTTCTCTTCACCTTTTGATTTCTCAAGTTGCTTTGCTGTTAGGACATTGCACAATCCCAAAATGGTAGCGTGATGGTTACAGGACAGTGGTTTTATCGTCCTGAGGAAGCAGACAGAAAAGGTGGTGGCAAATGGCAAGCATGTGATTCAAGGGAGCTGTTTTATAGTTTCCACCGTGATGAGGTTCCTGCAGAATCTGTTATGCATAAGTGTGTGGTGCATTTTGTTCCTATACACAAACAGTTTCCAAATCGCAAGCAACATCCCGGGTTTATTGTGCAAAGGGTGTATGACACAGTAGAAAGGAAACTCTGGAATCTAACTGATAAGGACTATGAGGATAATAAACAGCAAGAAATTGATGAGCTTGTTCAGAAAACTATTCAAAATTTGGGTGAAGAACTACTTGACATCGAGGTTGAAGAAGCTGTTGTTGATGAGGAAGATCTGATGAAAAGTAATAGAATCTTGAGGGAAAGGAGTATTTCACCTCTCGATGTTACAAGGGAGGAGGAAACAGCTCATAAAAGCAACCAACCTCTGAAACCTGAAACACCAGGGAGTTCTGTAAATAATGCCTCGGAGCATTATCGCATATTGGTGGATTTCAATGTACTAACAGGAGATACCCATAGGGACAAAGGTTTGGAGAAGTTGCTTCAAAGTGTTCAATACATATTTAATTCTGATGACGGCATAAAGAAGGATCACAGAGGAAATGGCAATTCTGATGCAATAAAAAATGGAAGCAATAACAAAAGCATAGAATTAGCAAATGAATACAAGGACAAGGTTCAGAAGGTATATGATGAATTATCCAATTGTGGTTATGATTTCCTGTTTGGGATTATTGATTCTCTTGTAATCTTCTATTTATTTTCCTTTTCCTAGAGGGTTATAATGAATTCAGTATTTACCTTTTTGGCTCTACAGAGTTCCAAGTCTTTCGTCTGGCCAGATGTTGCTGTTCCAGCTGTAGTTGCTCTGGAGAAAGCTTCACATGATACTCTTTCATCGGATTATCAGAAGTATAACCAGAAGTTACGTCAATTAGTATTTAATCTCAAGGTTAGGAGCTGCTCTTGTAATATGAATCATTTACTTTAAATGCTTATAGACATTGATGTAAAAGTACATATTGCTGCTATGTACAATGGAAAAAGGAAAGAAAAAATTGGCTGGCTTAACAATGATGATATTTTCTCTATTATTGATGTCTATCATTAGTTCATCACGATCAGCATCACCACTATCAATGCTCTAGAGCTGTTTTTGGCTTGAGAAATAAATGTGAATATCTTTGTGTTTTTCTGCGTTGATAATGATGGCTTGCTTATATTTATTATTCTATTTTTTCTGGGATTTTTTTTTTCTAGAATAATGCATTGCTGGCACGCCGTCTACTAAATGGAGAGCTGGAACCTTCAAGAATATTGAATATGACACCCAGTGAGTTGAAGGTATATTATCTACTAGGATTTTTTTTTTCATTTCATTTGCTCTTTAAGCTGTCTGCTTATATGATGAATTTGGTTTGCAGATTTTATACTATTAATTTGTGATTTAAACCGGTTGCTTCTTACATCAACTACATCTTTATCTCAAACAAGTTAGGGTCGGTGGCCAATTAACCCAAATGAAAAAATAAAAAAAAAAGATTGAGAGAAAAAATTCCTCGTGCTTTTAAATATTGCTAGGAAATGACTTTGAAAGCCTTTTGTGTTTTTTTTTTGTTTATTTACTGAAACAGCAGAAAAATAACAAGAGCTTCATAAAGCAACTAGGGATTTCTTACTCGTAACATCGATCATCAATTCTCAAAGCTACTTTTGGAAAGAGTAATCTGGTTGTTGATTTTGTGGTTATTATAATTATTAACAAAGTATTTGAACTCCAGGAGGGTTTAACTGCTGAGGAAATATCCAAGAAGGAGCCGGATGAGTCACAGCACATTCAGGTCATTTTTATTTCCCACCTCACTCTTTATGTTATCTGTTATATTGTGTGAAGATATTTGCTGATTGTTAGCTTTTCCGTCCGGGAAACAGATGACGGATGCCCGCTGCTCAAGATGCTCCGAGTCTAAGGTGGGCTTGAGGGATATTATCCATGCAGGACATGGTGACCGATATCAGGTTTGCACCATCTTATTTATTTATTTATTTATTACTGGTTTCTAAAATTCCAAAATGATCTCCTGCACTTTTTATGACTTGGGGTTTGATTGCTGCTCTGCTTGTTCAGCTTGAATGTATTGCCTGTGGTAATTCCTGGTATGCCTCACGTGATGCGGTGTCAGTGCTGACTATTGATGCATCTGATTCAAAAAGAAGTGTAGGCGCAGCGCCATGGGCCACAGCAAAATTTGAAGATGTTGAGAAGAAGCTGGTGAGTCCCCGTGAATCTGCAAAGTCGGCCAATGACATCTTTAAGAAAACTAGCGAAACATACATGCCTGTTTTGGACACCAAGAAATCATTTGGCAAGTCGAGGAAAGATGAAAACGCTGAAGCTACAAAACATGCTGACTAGGAATATTCTACCCTACCCCGTATAGTATTTAGTTTAAGGAAAATCTCTTTTTCTTTTGGTCTGGTTGTAGCAAAGGATTGAGCTTAGTTTTCTTCCAGTTTGATTGTGCATACAATAAGCCGTTGGCTTTCCGTATAGCTTTAACTAGACTAATGGATTTTTATCTATACTTTACATATAATGTTACAGAAATGCCAGCTTATAGGGTTATATCTGAATTTACGTTGGATTTTTCTTGTCCTTGAACACCTTTGTGTGTTGGGGATGATTGTGAGGTTTGAGGTTTAGGTCATTATTTTCTATCTTCAATATAAAATAAACTTTACGATAAACGTTTAATTCTTTTAAATACTATTTAAATAAATTGGTTAGGTATATATTTATATTAAAGTAAAATAATTATAAATGTTTACGTCTCACTGCTTTATTTTTATCCTTAAAATTATATTTTTCCGTTTATGTTTGTGTATATTGCTTTACTTTGTTTTTTTTTTAATGCATATTTTTTTTGAGAAAATATTTATCATATTATATGAGATAAAATTATTTTATATAATATATAAAAAGTAGATGAGATTTATTTTATTTTATTTTTCTCTCTTAACTGTAGATTTTACTTATTTTTTTATATATTGAGAAATATATTTCCCTCTGGGGTTTGTACTAATGGCCTTTCATTAACAGTAACATGAAATTAGAATTGGACGATCTGGAGAAAATAAAAAAAAAATGCAGGTCGTCTGAGTCCAAGATTCCGTGGGTTTGATATGAGCCACAGTCATTGAATTTGGGGTCCCTCTGCCAATCCAATCTCACATGCAAATGCAATATTCTCGTTTTTCTCCTTACCTTTCTTCACCTTGGGAAAATTTACGCCTCTACCCCCGCTTGCAAGAAAAATCCTTTGATTTAACTTGGTCAAAATATCTTTTCCTTTCATGTTAAAATTTATAAATATGAAATTTTTGTGTCTATTTAATTATTATTAATAAAGAAAAAAATAAATATAAAAAATTTATATGACCCTGTTACATGACAATCTTTTTACATGACAATCTTTTTGGAATGAGTTTTTTTTTTAATTTCTGTTCTTGGGAACAAAAATGGATGAGAATTGCGTTTGATAAAATCGGTTTATATTTTTGTTCTCGCGATGAACCGGTCTTTTTTTATGCTGGGGAATAAAAAAGAATCAAAAAATTTCTTTGGATACGAAATCAATCAAAAAAATTCTGCTTTTCTATTTCTGGGCACAAAAAGAGAATCAGTTTACTCTCACACTCTCGTGACTTTTTTTCTGCTCACACACTAACACTGAACTGTCACTGGCCTTCAACCACATATCACCGGATCACCACCCCTCCCTTCACCATAGAAGTTTTTGGTCTCCTTTCCTCTCTCTCTTGCGTTCCCATTTGCAGGTAAAAGCTCCAGACTTTACCGGCCTATCCTTTGCAGAAACACTTTCATCGCCCTCTATTTACTTCATCGCCCAAAAAAAAACAGAATGTAATTGTGCTAACTATGTGAATTACTTCATTGTGATACTCTAATTACTTTAAAACGTTCTGAATTACTCAAGCTTTAATGTTTTGTGTTTCATTGTTTTGAGAGAGCTTTAAAAAAAAAAACAAAGTCATTATCTCTATCTCTCAAAAAAAATTATGTTAACAAATGTAATTCTGATTCTCATAATAACAATAAAATATGTTAACAAATAATTCTAATTCTCAGACCTCTTACAAGGCACAAAAATAAAAATAAAAATCATTTTTTTCAAAAATAGTGCGAGGAATTAAAATGGTTGTCGTGCGCAGCCGAAATGTTAAAATGAAAGAATTGATTCCATTACTTGCCTTGTCCACTTGGAAAATAACAGGGGGTATCATGGTCAATAAAATTAAACAGGTGAATAAATACTCTATAGATCTGATTCGGAATTCGACAAAACTGATTATTGTGTCTAATATCATTATTATATTAATTAATTGTCGGATTCCGTTCTTAATAAGTTAATATGTCATATCTGCCCTTCCCGAAGCTATAAGATAATGATTTGATTTAGAAAACCACTCTTTTTTTTTGTACTGTAACCATAAACAAGAGAACTCGCAGTAGTACTGTTACTGTGGTAAGACATCATTAAATTCCACTATGACCCTTGCCTCTGTGAAACAAGTACCAAAGCCAAATGTTTTTCTTCTATGGGGTTATTTGTCTTTTCACCAGGGGAATCCTCTCTCTTTTTTCTATCGATTCTTTCTCGGGTCGCTAACTTACTTTGCTTAGATCACTGGTCTCATGCTGACTGCAGAGTGAGACACAAATAATAAATAATAATTAAATAATAAGGGAAGGCCCCCAAAAAAAAAAAAAAAAAAAAGCAACATCGCATGATGGTGTCTGAAGAACATGGCTTTTGTTAGTAGTAGTAGTACATGCGTGTTATTGTTGTCTCCTCTCTCTTCCGTTACTCGTGTGTGAGAGAGTCCAATGCTTCTCTCTCTTCTATTTTGTAGCTTCCGTTACTGTTACTGTTTCTAACATTAACATCGCTTTTTGGCTTCATTTGCAATGCTTTATTACTAGCTAGCGGTGATTGAACTAAGCTTGCTTCTTGTTCCAGCCTCCTCCCACTGCTTTTTGTTGCTTATTTTGAGTTACAATACAAATGGGGCATGATTTGACTCTTTACCAAAATGGGTTGGTTTAATAAGTTATTCTCCTTCAGACTTCATGCTCAAGTTTGGAGATTTATGATTATGCACTGAACCTGCCTTGTTGGGTCTTTTTTTTCTTCAGTTCACTTCTCCAAGATCTACTCCAGTATGGCCTTTTCCTTTTTTCCGCTGTTTTTTCTTTCTTTCTTTTGCATTTTTCCCTGCTATAGTTTGGTATCAAAATAAGTGTGTACTTTACTATTTCCTTTTTTTAAAATTAAACATTTTGGAGCACTCATCGGTGTCACTTTACTCACATTTGGGCGTTATACACATCATATAGTGTTCTTTTCAGCCTTTTTCTATTCCTTTTGCAATTGTTTTATCCAACAGATCATACAGCATTTCTTTTTCTGTGCTCGGAATCAATAAATATTGTTCTTTTCAAGTTTTTCTTTTCTTTTTTTCTTGTAATGGTGGGATGCTTCCTTTACAACAATGGTTGTTTGCAAGGTCACAATAATGGTCCTTTACATGTTTTAGGAGAGTGTAGATAACTTGTTCTGCTGTGTAGGTACCGTTTCTTACTTGCAATCAACAATTTGTTTTGTGAAATATCATTTCATGATTTTCATCTCATCATCTAAAATATTAGAGCTTATTGTTACGCCCAAAGTATTGATATAATTTTGTTAGAATATTTTCTAACAAAATATCATATAATATATTGATTATATCTTAATACAGGTTAGCTTTCTCTTTTGTATCATATCAATATACAATATTACCAGGCCTTCTCCTTTTCTTTCTCCCTCAATGCCTAAAAACCCTATAATTTCAACAAATTTATATGGACTAATGAATGTATCTTGTTGCCTCTTGTTTTTTAGTCTAACAAAAATTCCTTAATGGAAGGTTTCCCTTGTCGTCATCTTGTTACTTCTTAGATTAGTTTACTTGTAGCCGTCAGAGATATAAATCTTGTTAGATAATAGGTACCATACAGCATTGTGTCAACTGAAGTTGGGTGTGTCTGTTGCCTTGCCACAAACTAATTTATGTTCTTTTTTTTTTCTTAATGGTATTGCACTAACTGCAGGGCTCTGAATTCATCAATGGGACAAGAGTTGGAGTTGGATCTCAATGATAAGTCTTCAGTAGGTCTGAGTCCCAATACTGTTCTTCCATCTCATCAATATTGTGCAAATGTGAAGAAGAGATCTAAAAAAGGAAAACTCACAGGGAAAGATGATTTTTTTACCCTCAAGGGGGATTTTGCGGAGATCAAATTTGCTCGCTTCCGCAGTTCTTCGTGTAAGAACCATCTCCCTAGACCTCATGGATTGGAAAGCAATATAGATATGAGGCGCAGTAGCGTGTATCAGAGTTCAGAAGAAGTAAAAGATATAAAGAAAATGGGCACTGTAGTAGGGGGAAGGAAAAAAATAGAAATTTCAAGGAGTGATACCTCTTTCCCCGGTAGCATTGTTGATTCTTTATGTGGTTCAGTTGATAAGGGTTTTGAGCAGAGATCTTCAGAGATATCCCAGGATTCAAACTTGGGTTCCCCATCTGTTTCTAGGTCCTGGGCTTGCAAGGAGCCAGACTCATCAAATGGATTCATTGAAATTTGCATAAATCCAGATGCTAAGTGTAAAAACTCTACTGTGCTAGAAAGGAGAGATTCTATAAATTTAAAGTCCAGAAGTGTTAAAGTGGTTGATTCCCTAATTGATGGCAATTCTCCTCTTGGAAAGGATACAGTCCACTCATTGCACAAGTCACTTTCTGCTAAGGTGGAAGTCTCTCACTTGGTATCTCCGATGGAAAGTGATTGCTCATCAAGAGCAAGTCCAAAAGTCCAATTCACCCCTATTAGGAAAAGACTGAATCAATTCACAAAGTCAAAATCTTTGAGAAGTTCAGCGGGTCATGTGCTGGAAACTAATGAGGTCAAATCAAATGAGACAGCAAATGTTACAAGAAACAGGACTTATCAGAAATCTTTGCTAAATGTCTTCTCTAACACCACAAACCATTCTGACATTATTTCCGAGTTTATCAATAGAGAAATCAAGTATTCAGGTATAGCATCTTCACCAGTTCATCTGCATGGTAATCTCAAGTTGGAAAACAAACATGGTGTGCCATTTTTTGAATTCAAGGTGAAGTGTCCTGAAGATGTCTTTGTGGCCAAGACTTGGAGAGCAGGTAATGCTCTGAATTGGGTATATACTTTCCACTCCATTGACAATAGAAAGAAAAGCAATGCTACTGACTTGGGATCCCATGATTGTGACAAAGATTCCTCAATGGTAGCAGAGATGCTAGTTTCCTGTAATTTATGTTCTGAACCAGAAGACAGAGTATTTGACAACTCTATGGTGACAGAATTCGTGTTGTATGATCTTACACACTCAAGACAAAGTGTTTCACGAGGAAAAAAGTCTTTCTGTGAACAAGATGCTTCTAAAACCCGAAAAGTTTCCCATGTTGGATTGAAGGAAGAAACTTTCAGGCTGGATGAAGAGAACCTTGCAATCAAAAACAAACTTCAAGACAAGCCTTTATCAAGCAATGTTGATTTTGTTGATTCAAATTGTTATCCTTTGTTGTCCACTGAATCCCATTCAAACCTTGAAATTGCTGCCATTGTTTTGCAAATTCCGTTTACTAAGAGAGAGAGCTTGAAGTACAAGAGAGGGGATAGAATAAGTGCTAAAGAGTATTTCAACATAAGCGGTCTCTCTACAGTAGTAGATCAGGGTAGAAAGAGTCTTCATGACAGCAAAATCCAGGAACAGATGAAGGTGGTAATACCAACTGGCAACCATGGTTTGCCAAATGTTGAAAGCCGGGGTCCTTCATCATTACTTGATCGATTGAGGCATGGTGGAGGCTGTGACTGTGGTGGCTGGGACATGGCCTGTCCCCTTATTCTTTTAGGCAATCCTAGTATTCAGTTTGCTGAAGACCGGTCACTTATGGAGGAATATCAACCACTGGAACTTTTCGTTCAGGTACAACTTGAATTTCACATAACCTGTTTCTTGAATGGATGTAGGATAGATGAAAAACAAGTATTTTAATTTTGAGTTACTTAGGAGACAAATAGAGAGTAAAGGACAAATTCCGATGAACAAGGCTCTCCGACTTTGCGAGAGTAGGTGTGAGAGTCCATTGTAAGCAACTTTACCCTTATATTTTAAAAAAGAGACTGTTTTCCATACTCAATCCCGTTACCTTCTGGTCACAAAAGAACAATTTTACTGCTGCGTTAGACTCGCCCTCTTACTTAGGTGACAAATATGGAGAGAAAAAACTTCTTGCACTTTTGTATTCCAGTTCCCAAAATGGGTTCGAATTTCTTATGGAGCTATTCGATGTGACTATTAGAAGATAGTTTTGTTCCAGATTTCCAGCAAACCATATGCCATAATGCAATAACTTTTCAGGATGTATTTTAGAGAGTTCAAAAAACTGCAAAAGTTATTTTATTGATAATAAACGACCAAGAAAAAAGTTTATTGATAATATTATGTCCGAGACATTTAATCAACCTCTTCCTGCTTTGAGATGGGTTGCATCTGCTTTTCAAATATGCTGATCGAATCCCACGAACATGTGTTGATGAAAATATTATCTTTTTTATTCATAATTTTTAGTGATTCGCTTTATCTTTTCTTTGCCCCACCCAGTGGGATAAGGATTAGTTATTGTTGTCCTTCATCTTTGCTTATTTGTGCTTTATTTTCCCAAAAAATATGATAGATGCTTTTAAGGAAATTGCAAGTGTTACAGTAGTTAGAAGATCCCTCAAATTAGCTTCAAGAACTCTATCCCATTATTTGTGTTTAGCAACCATTTGATATAAAGATAGAATGCATGCACAGGTTATAACAAAGCAAAAAGATATTGACTGTAGGATTGGACAATGAATTAATTTCATGAGACTTGCATCTCTATAAGCTTTTCGAAAGCAGTGTTTCTTATCACAGCTCTCTTCGAATTCTTCAGCGTTACAGTTTTAACTTGCCTTGTTATGAGATTGTTGTTGTTTTTTCTAGTACTTATCTGATGTTTTGGTGCACAGGGAGCAAAAGAAAATAGTCCTACCTTCAGCATGACAATGGTTGAAGAGGGGCAATATGCTGTTGATTTTCATGCACAGTTATCAACATTACAAGCATTCTCCATCTGTGTTGCTATTTTGCATGGCACTTCTGCCTCCAGCAGTGCAGGGCACGAGAAAAACCAACAGTTATCTCAATGCAGTTCATTGAAAATGCTTCTTGGGGAGGAAGTAGATTTTTTCATCAAATCGGTCACAACCGACAAGAAGACTGTATGCAAGACTCAGAAAGGAATTCCTAGATCCTATGTGCTTAACCCACCTTTTTCTCCTATTGCACGAGTATAAAGTTAAGACTTAATCAGCCCAGCTAGAAGATGGAGCTGTAGTGATTAAATGGAAAATATATCTAAGTCTCTCTTATCTTTGTATCAGTATCAGCTTTAATAGTGGAGGGTGGGATTCGCATCAATAAGAAATTTTGTTGCTAGACACAATGCCCTGCTTACTGAAGCTGTAAAACACCCTCAAAATCCCTAGATAAAATGTAAATGGCTGCTTCTAAAGCTGATAGGGATAGCTAGCACATTAGAGGTATCAGAATAATTCTTTGTAGTAAGTTCTTTTATTCCAGTTACTGAAAGTACATGGGATGGGATAGAAACCGAAAATTGTTCATATTGTATTGGGATAGTTAGAGGGGGGAATACTTTACACTCAGTAGGAGATAGCATAGCAATCTTTTCTTTTCTCTCTTCCTGTTTGTGTATCTATTAAGATTCTGAAATGATAAATTATGGGAAGTGGATTGGAATAGATATAAGAATTGTTGGCCTCTCTTCTTTGAGTATGTATCCAAATTTTTCAGGAGGCTGAAAGTTCAAAGGAAATGCTGTATAGTAATGACCAAACTTTAATCTCACAAATCTACCGTAGACCAATGCAAATTATTATATACTATCTTGGTCACTGTAATTTTTGGAATGATCCCATATAAGTTTCATTTAGAGTTTGTGATCATAAAATGTGAGCAACTTATCATTACTGACCTTCCATTTCAATATCCTCCACTGCATATTAGCACCTTTTTTGCAATGATTTCTAGGTTGCCAACTTGCACTTATTCTGGGCTTATGCTTTCTTCGAATGACTGATGGCGTTGTTTATGTAATGTCTCGGCTTTAAAATGCTAACGAAGCACTGCATGGGAATGCTAATGTTTCCATTGTATGACTAATAATCATTGAAGTGGTAGACCATCACTTATGGACGGATATGTACTTCAGGTCTTTTTTTTTTTTTTTTGATATATACCAACCTTAATTACCTCTTTCAAGTGAGTAGATTTCCCCAAATATCCCTACAAGCTTCGACTCTTTGAATTGATTATGAGACTAATTCCGAGTGCGGGACGAGTTGAGGATTAAGGACTTATACCTCTCTCTAAGATGACATTGGTGGAAACGAACCGCTATCCTTCACCACCTACTCAACTCCATTACACCAATTAAGTTATCATCATTGAATACTTTCACGTCTTGTTAAATTAGGGAAAGACACAACATGACTAATGAAAGGGTCCCTTTAGAATAAAAATTAATTCTACATTAAAGTCGATATATATATATATATATATATATATATATATATATATATATATATATATATATATATATATATCGACAGGATCAACTTATACCGATATAAGAATAATAAGTTTTACATCAAATTTTAACCGCTGATTTTTGTGTATTTAACAATTATAATTTATTAAAAATTAATAATTAATTAATATAATCTAATAAATATATGAGATAAAATCAATTTACACCAATATAAGAATAATAAATCTTAAATCAAATCTTAACTGTTAATTTCCATGTATCTAATGATTATAATTTATTGAAAATATATAACTTTTGGAGGATCAATTCTTCTTATATCTTTTGCGTTTTGTCATAAATATACTAATGTAAAAGATAATATATAAACCCGAGGGGGCGGGCACATTTGGTAATAAACTATGCCTCAAGAATACAGTCGTATCCTTGATAGACGCTCTTTGGGCCAGAGGTGATACCCTTGCACTTTAAGCCTTGATTGAAGGATTAGTCTTATTCCTTCTCCGGTGACAACTATTTAATACACCCAATGCACCAATGAAAACCTAGCTCTAATGGCCGTAATCCAAGGGCAAGATGGCTACAAAGGATTGAATAGCTCCATGTTAATACTTAAAAAAAAAGAAAGATAATATATGGTAATTCCTTTACAGAACTTGAATGTATATTGGGTATCCAATAGTAGTGACTACCTATGATGCACGGACACGGACACGGGACACGGGACACGACACGACACGCCGACACGTTAATTCTAAAAAATGTCATATTTGGACACGTTGGGACACGTTTTGATATTAAATAAATTTTTAATATATATAATATAATTTATATTTAAGACATATAAGAGTTCATAATAAGTCATATAACCAATCAAATATTTAAATTTCATAACATAAATATAAATATAAATAATTTTTCGTACTTTGTTAATTTTTCATGTCAAATTTCATAACAGAAAAAAATTAATTTATAAATTATTTCTTTTATATTTAGTTAACAAAATAAAATTAAGATTTAAAAAAAAAAAAAAAAACGTGTCCGAGCGTGTCCTAGCGTTGACTGCGTGTCCAAAAAAGTTGACTGCGTGTCCAAAAAACGTGTCGGAACGTGTCGGAGAGTTGACCGCGTGTCCCCAAATGTTGACCACGTGTCGGACGCGTGTCCGAGCGTGTCCGTGTCGGACACGTGTCTGACACGCAAAATTTTGTTTGATCAGCGTGTCCGTGCTTTAGTGGTGACTACTATAGGCTTTAGATAGCACTAAACTCTGAATGTAATGTAAATTCTGTCTTAAGTTTCTGCTTTCACATTCCGCTTTGATCTCCTTAATTTGATATTAATTCACATTATGGGATATATGTGAAATTTATATATATATATATATAGCTTGTCGTTTCTCAAGCTGCTTGAGATAATTTTATCTCCAGCTACTAAATCATAACCGTACAAAGATGGATCAATGGTGATAAAGGAAGAGAGAGAAAAAGAAAATCATAACCATTCAAAAGTGAATCAATTAATATAAGGAAATAAATAAACAAAACGACATAGTTTTGGGATGGCCGAAGATAAACTTATCTCAAGTTACCGGAGAAACGTTTTTCCCATATATATATATATATATAGGGGGGGGGGGAAGAGAGGGAGAGGGTGTTACATTTTTAATATATTTATATCGTTTTTATAATTACTAATGCTCCCTCGAACCTCTGGGCTTGGCTCCGCCAATGGAGCAATTATAAATGCATTAAATATACAGTTCATGACTTGGGGATGCTTCCTGATTATGGATTTGTTAATTCTAAGTTTCTGTTGTCCTCAACATTATTGTCATCGTCCTGGATGTATAAACCAGTGGGATGTGACGCTTCCAGAGAAAATACTCTCTTGAAAAATTCATATGAAGCAAAGAACAGTGATCCTTGAGACATGTACATAATCAACCGTGGCATCAACCCCCTGATAGCAGACATCCAAAAGAAAATATCATGATGCAGACAGAATGTATAGCATTGTCTCTTTCATACGTTTTCTTCTGATATAAATGATAATGGCTAGACTAAGAAAATAATACCTGTACAGACCCTTCAAACCTTCACTCTTGCTAATTTTGTAAAGAGCATGAAGCACGCTATCATATTGATTTCTAGATCCAGGAATCTGCAGTGCACTCAGCTTTTATCAGAAACATAAATTAAGAATATAATAATATACATCGACCAAAATTAATAATAATAATAATATACATGTTATATTTATTTTTTTCAAAATATTATTAAAAAATAACATATCATCGAAATCAGATAACAATTATTGATACCAAATACATTGGAGCAGTTTCAGAAACCTAGTGTCAAGAAAGGTTGTCTGCAACACCTAGTAACATGGCTAAACCATATTCTGCATCACTGTTAGTAGTTATAATTTATACAACTGAAGAGCTGGTTTATTACAAACCTGTGTCTGTAATCTAGTCTTGATCACATCAAATGGAGTTGTGAATAAAGCAGCAGTAGATCCAGCTAATCCTCCACATACTAACTACAGAAAATGTAAAATCATCATAGTCACGTCCGTCGTAGTGAGACAAAAAATGATGGTTAAGAAAGAGCAAGGAATAAACACTAACAGTCTGAAACATGTTAGGTTGAATGCTAGATGGCATCACTTGCTTCATGCTTTCGTACGTGTAAAACTACAATAAGTCACAGACAAAAGTCATAGATAAAACCTCAGTTTCTGAAGAACTTAGGAAAGCAATCACAGAAGAATATTAACAGAGGGAGTTTGACAATAAAGCATCAACAATCATAAGAGACTTCCTCTACATTAAAATTAAGAGATGAAAATTTCCAGGGTCGAAGTTGGGAGCCAACATTGAAAATAATGAATCTTTAGCATGAGTGACTTTTGAACAAACACCACCAATTCCTCATGCAAACAGCCCCTCCCACATTGTTGTCAAAAAATCTATTTGTTTAAGCTACTTCAATATAAACATGCATTGAATGTCGAAAACACCTACTAACCTTGATAATTGAATGTGGAACATTCCGGCACAGTACAGCTCCCCAGCCTGCATACAGGGAGGGAAAACCACCGT
Source organism: Gastrolobium bilobum (assembly GCF_033153095.1). Lineage (NCBI taxonomy): Eukaryota > Viridiplantae > Streptophyta > Magnoliopsida > Fabales > Fabaceae > Gastrolobium > Gastrolobium bilobum. The sequence continues at coordinate 29,234 of NW_026899874.1, forward strand.
TTCTGATAATTCCAATCAATCCCTCCCTGCACAGAGATATTCATAAGATGCGTGGCAAAGTAAAATACAATTACAAAGGTCTTGCATGAGAAAATATTCATGTGGAAGTGGGAAGCCATGGGCTTACTCAGACATAATACGGATCTCTCAAGATGATGTAATTATTTGAGACTACCAAAATACACATAGAAAGGAAATACTCAAAATCTACTAGATCTTCAGAAACAACGAACACAAATTTCAATGATTGAATACAATTCACGACAAACACATAAATCCAGGCATACTCAAAGCAAGCAGTTTAGTACTTTATGTCGTGACAGGTACAGATGATACAAAGAAATGAGACATACCAGCAGTTGCGATAATGAGACCCAACTTGCATCTGCTGCTTTACTCGCTCGCTAGGAGTAAAAATGAAAGAGGTGGCAATGCTTGCACAACCACCTCCCACACAATGGGCAAAAGAATAATACTCCTGCACCAAAAGATGGTTGAAACCTCATTTATACAAATAAGCATTAAAATTATAATACGACCCTGGCTCATTTTAGATATCTACCACTACAATGTTGACAGTGATGTTTAACTTGCATAGTTTCTCTCACCTAGGTGGCACCATATGTAGAAATAAAGAAATCACTAAAAAATAAATAAACAAACAAACAAACAAACACAAGATAGCAGAGATAACCAATTTCAAATGACTCCACTTAGACGACTAGAATATAGAGAAAGACAAGCTACCTTAGGAAGATAAGGAAGCAAAGCTGCTTTAACTGACTCATAGGTGAAAGTATAAACTGCAGAAATTGGAGCTGAACATGCAATGTTTGTAGTAATTCCACGATATAGTCCAGGCAAACCTGAAATCAGTCCATCAACTCTATGAAGAATCCATCTAGTAGAGGATTTAATTCAAAAGGGAAAGTGATCTAAACGAAACACGAAATGTAAGGTACACAGATATATAGCAAGAAGAAGATTTCTCTTAAAAACCAACCTCTATCAGAAACAATTGATTTGCCAATGTAAAAGAGGGACCTCTGTTCAGCATGACATGATTGAATGACTGTCTTTATTGTGTCAATGGGATGCAGACATAGGCTGACACATATACCAGCCAATGCCCCAGAAACAGCATGTTCTTGCTTGGCAAGGGAATAACCAGGCTTTTGATGGGTTGTGGAAAAGATCTGTACCTTAGGTTCATCATCAGTTACATCTGAGAACTGTCTTCTTTGGATTTCCATCAATTCATTATTATCAATCTCATGTTGGCACTGCACAGAAGTGCTATTACAGGTGGATGAAGAGTTAATATGATAGTCCGCATTGACACTAGAAGATAGGGTATGACAAGCACCAACATCTGTGTCAGAATAAGGTACAGGTTGAATAACATAGTCTGAACACAGAGGGCTAACTTTTCTTGTGTCCAGAATCACATCATTAGATAATGGTCGACCTTCATGTACAATTAAATCAGGGCCGCACACATCACTCTCATTAGCCAAAGCAGGGGTGCTTGTATCTATTGAAAAGCAGCCCCCAGCCTCAGGAGAATTAGTTTTCAGGTTCTCAGGCTCAGTAACCTTTGCATGATAGTTTAGTCCCTTATGAGCATTTCCTGAATTGTTATCACTTGCCTGCAAAAATCTCTGGAATAAAGAATGAACAAATTTTTGGCTTTCATTAGAAGACTCAAGGGCTAACATCTGTTTTACCTTGGGAAAATCCATTTTTTCCTGCACTATCTGTGAACCATATCCAGTATCCCCCATATTAACAGGATAGTAAGTAGTGTAATTTGAAGTATATACCAAGCCATTCCTTTTCTCATCAATGCTATCCAAAATTTTCTCTTTTGGGAATCCTTTATCATCTCGGTTCACCTTTTCCTTCGAGAGTAAAAATGAAAGTGGGCGACTTGCAGAATCCCATATCTGGCCTATTGCAGAGATGAGCTGAGGTGTGCTCAGTATCTCACGGGACTTCAGTTGAGATCTTTCGTAGCATTGTTTATTCTCTTTATTGGAAAGAGAAGGCGAATAATCTACACAAGAAAGATCAGCCTCAAAGGGTGCCCCCTTATGTTGATTCCCTCTATATTTGATTGAATGTTGATCATTTTTAGGTGATTTACTGCATCCAGACATATTCTCAATCCTTTTCTATATCTCCTTCAAGAAGCAGATAGCCTGAAAATGTCTGGAGTCTGGACAGAAAAGGCCTGGAAATGAAACAGATTGCGACGTGAATTGCAAAGTAATTAACTGTCAATTGCATAAACACTTAATTTCTTGTATTGTACTCTCTCAACAAAGAGACAGAACCCATTACTCAGGATTGACCGACCAAGTTGCAATTTTGGACTGTTCCCACAATATATCAATCAAATATGTATCGAATTGAACCCCTAAATAGTCTAACTCCTCATCCTCACCCACTCCTCAAAAAATAAAAAATAAAAAATAAAAACTATTGTGACATTGAAAACTGTCATTCAATCAAGCATATGATATACACATTGAACTGGAGAGAGAATTAAAAAAACAACAGTATTTACCTGTTAAATCCTTCTCATTTGTGTGATATAGAAATGAATAGAGTGGCACCCGAATCAAAATTGGCCACATCAAGTGAGCTAAACGAAAGAGGTCCTCTGCAGAAAAAAGAAGAAGACAGACACAAAGTCAAGACACTGAATTTGTCCGAAAAAAATAGTCAGAGACAGTGCAACACAAAAAAAGACTAAAGTTGAAGTTCGATGTTGATTAACAAGGGAAACCTTGATGAAAGCGTTAGTTGATTACAAGCTCTGAAATTCATGTCTTGAGGTAAAGAGGTGACGAAGAGGTTAAGAGGGTTTAAGAAGCTGGAGCAGAATTTATAATTGAGCCAAATTAAATGTTAATTTTTTTAAATAATTTTAGGGTTTAGTGTGCGACGTTACAAAGTTGTGTCTTTTAGTAACTTACACAAAGTATGATAGGTCATATTTTATATAAATTCAAAAAGTTACTTTTTTTTCACTTTATATGTCATCGATGTGACTGGAGAGAAAAAAAAAACTTTTTATATTTACACAAAGTATGACAGATCATACTTGATGTAAATCACCTAAGCTTGTGGCTTTTAAAATAATACTTCTTTTTCCCATAATTTTAATATACTTTTATTTAAATTTTACTTGAAATAATTATTGAGTTTATAATTTTAAAACTTTAAAATATTTTTTATTATATCTGAATATTTTATCTGAATTTAAAAATACCCATATTTGAGTAAGTTTAATTGCACTCTGTATATAGGTATTGGTTTCTAATAAGATTCAAATTTCGATGGTAGCTCAGTTGGGTGTGAGAGCATATATTCAATCCTAGTCTTAATCCCGTCATTCGCCTCAAATCGAACTAATCGTGAAGTGGTGAATCGATTGGAATATCTCCAACAACAACAACAAAAATCTAGCATTTTTGTAACAAGTATTCAATTATTGCTTACCTATTGGCAAAAATTTAGCTTTATATTAAAAATTTTAAATTTATTTACTCACTTAGTGTTTGTTTCTAGTTTCCTAAGATATTCTTCAGCCGACAATCGAAGACTAATACTTTCGAAGTGGGAGATCACGATAAATGGATAAACCTTACCCAACAAAGCTTTTTTTCATATATACTGCCAGAAATCAAATCCCTATTAATTTGCTTAGAGAACTCAGTTATCTACCAACTTTGCTAAGCTTTGTTGGTCAATTATAGTTTTTTCATAAGAAATTTAAAAAAATTGAAATTTGTATAAAATATTAATACAAAATACATAACACCACATATAAGTTATATATATATATATATAGCAGGAGATTACCAAATTTTCTTGCACGTAGAGGCAAGCTGAGTCCCACTAGTTTTTGTAAAAAAAAATAAAAAAATTAGGCACGTTTTACGAGCTGAGAGTGACATGATATAAACAATTTACTGCAATAGAAAAATACATTTTGCCATATATATAACCAACAAAATACATAACAACAAAATAAATATTATGAAAAATTAAAGCAAGCTGTGTGTCTGAGCCCGGGTTCGAACCGGGGACCTCTAGTGTGTGAGACTAGCGTGATAACCAACTACACCACCCAGACCACATGATTCGATTTGGAAAACCTGCAAGTGACTAAATTTCTTTTGTTTCGACAGAGTATCATTCTTAGTTTGTTATCATCTGTGAGTGCAAACCATTGGTTAGCCTATTCCTTTTTTTTTTATCTTAACATCGCCCCAAAACAATTGTAAACCCTTTTTCAACGAGCATAGGGATGAAGTCATGGTTAATCATTGAAGCTCTTTATTTGTGTTTATGAATTACGAACGTTCGGGTATATTTTAAGACCAGATTGCAACAATCAGGACTACGCATTCAGAATATCAAATATACTAATTTAAGTGATTCGATATTTGTTAAAAGATGAGGGTTGTTACCCTCCCCCGGGCCCCTTTTTCAAATGGTTATGTTCTATTCACTTCTAGATTGTGATTTTAATTGTTCCAACGTGAAGTTTCAAAATGAGAGGTTTTAATGTTGGATGATTTGTGACCATTCTCACTTTTCTGCTACATATACATTATCGCAGAAAGGATTACTGAAAGGAAAGTTGTAAAAGCAACAGATTTGGTAGTATGGCAGAAAAGACCATAATATGCTTACATACAAACTAGTTACAAGCCAGAGTTTGCAATAGCCTCATTCAATAACAGATTGCAGCTGAAATGAGCTATAACCCTTGAGCATCATAATAAAATTAGCACCTAACATGAATAAAAAGTTCCTACCAGCTATCACTACTAGCACTCTACAGCATCGAAGTGGCATCCTAACTATTGCCATCGTTTGAGAGGCTTCACCGAAGAAGAGCTACTGGCTGTGGGTTTTCTAACACCTACATGTAAAACAAGAAATAAGAAGCAGAAAAATCAAAGGAGACTGGGTCCCAAAAGTGAGAGCAAATTATTTAAATTTTGGAGACATAACAGAATAAAAGGGGTAAGTTAACTGGATATACATACTTGACAAAACCTTCGAGGAGCTTCTGTTCAATGATAGCCTAGATGGTCTCTGCAGTTTTGGCTGGACTTGCGGAGCTTTGGGAATTTTGGATGGCATAATGGCCCTGAATTCAAAATCAAACACAAGTTGATATCAGATCTGATTTCAATATAGATGGCTTGGTAACAAGTGCTACGCAAATAACTAGCGTTTGGAATGAAATAGAATAGACTTGAAAAACTTTAAAGAGAGAGAACTCACTTTTCCGTGCTCTCAGCTGGAAGGTTGTCGGCTGTTCTCTTGTTAGCTGTTGGTGTGGTCTCGTCTGCCTTCTCAAGTTCAGGGAAAAGAGTGTATTCCACAATACTGCTGATTGAACCATCAGTTTCTGTTCCCATTGAAAGACCACCATCAGATATGTCACTTAATCTCTCCTCCGAATCTGCATCTCCAAATCTTAAGAGTTCAACATCCTCATTGACATTTTGACTGATATCTTCTCTAGCTAATTTCAACCGTAGGGAACTGGACTTGTTCCTGAAATCATCCATTGATTGATGAGAACCGGCTTCTGAATGCTTATCACTATACTCTGAGCAGTTATCCACGTCAGAAGCTGCTTTTTCATTGACTCCAAAGCTCCTTGTTCCGGAAAGTCTCACCCTATGTCGGGGAGTCCCTATGGAATGTCTCCTTGGAGATGATGACCCATGCCTTCGTGAGATCATACCAAGCTTTGAACCATTGTGATTAGCCTTGAGCAACTGCAACTGCTCAATCTCTTCATCCTTCCTAGCAATTGCATCCTTGAGAGATGCCAACTGCAAGAACGATACACGTCAGTGTGCACTCGTATATGATATTGCAATATCAGTTTAAGCCAACTGGTTTCATTTCATAAGTATCAATGGATCATTGGGCCACAAACAATTCAACTGGCTACAAGATAAAGCTGAAAAAGTGTATGTTATGGTGACACCTTTGCCGTGGCATTTCACCATGGTCTGCTTCCTAAGCCATAAATAAACTCATTAAATGGAAAGATTTTAAATTTTTTCAGTTTTATTTTCCATAGTAGTTAATTGAGCCATAATAGCACCGTGAGCCGCGTCGTATGGGCATTGTGGTGCCTTGCTGCAAGAAACCGCGCCATGCTGCACCAGAATGCAATAACGGCCATTGCGATCGCATTTGTGGCCAAATCGCAACCATATTGTTGTCGTAAGGCAAAATGTCAATTTTGTCCTAAATTTAAATATGCAATAGAGACTTTTTAAGGGTTTTTTAGTCTTTCTCTGTCAATTCTGCTATCTCTGCCTTTAAAAAATGTTTCTTTTTGTCATTGATTCTGTCATATATCTATTCCGCTATTTCCACAACCCGCTATAGCACTATAGCATTTTTCGGGGTTGGCCGCGACATGCCGCAATCCGCATTTGATAACTTTGTTATTTTCCCTACCTACATAACTTCCTCATCCAAACTAACTAACAAAGTGTAATTGGATTTAGTGCTTCATAAACCATAAGCACCCACAGATGCATGCTTCCCAATCAAAACAAAGTGCAATTTTGAATTTAGTGCTTCATTAGCCATATGTGCAGGTGCATTAGCTACTGCAAGAGCGATGGGGCATAAGTGTCAAAGAAAAAATATAAAAAAATCTGGTGCTTTGCTGATAACTTGACACTGACATCACTTCCATGGGTTCCATCAACTAAAACACCTTGTAAAATGCAATCAAAAATAGAATTAACCTGCTCCATAAGTTCTCTCACATCCCTTCCCTCTTTGTTGCTACGAGCAGCGCCTAACTCAACACCAGAAACCCTCTCAGCAAACTTCAAGGTGCTTATAGTTTCAGAATATGAAGCAACATCAGGATTAAGCTGTACAAACATAAGGGTTTTCGCTTGACCACCTAGAAAATACAAGAAAAAAAGCTATTACCATTTAGTAAGCCATGACTACAATATGCTAAAATCATTACACAAAATAATGAAACCAGATATACAAAAACTGCAATGTTTACCTAACGAACTCTGAAGAAGTTGAGTCAATTTACTATTTCTATACGGCACATGTGGACTCTTTTGCGCTAGAGCAAATATCACATCTCCAAGTGCGGATAGCGATTTATTTATATGTTGAGCCTCCTTAAGCCTATCTCCAGTTGCTTCAGAACGATCCACTCTTTCACTTCCTGCAAGATCTACAAGATGCAGACATCCACGCAACATAGTGTTGGCCTTCAAATCCGTTCCACGAACATGAACAGAGAGAACACTATCACATGATTATAAAAATAAAATGAGTTTTGTGTCTTCACAATTGGAAAATTGACATAAAAGATAATCATAAAACTGAGTAGTTACGCAACCTGTGTGATCTGCTACTTCTTTCATTTAAGGCCGTGGCACTAGTTGCCCGATTCATCAACCCAGTATTCATCAAATCAAGGACATCTGTCATTGAAGTCACTGAATACATACTTGCATCAGGAACAGCCAACCCATTTGGTTGGGCAGTATTCCAAATCCCAAGTGTGTGAAAGTCAAGGAAACAATACTTGGTATATTTTTCATTGAAAACAAAAGTAAATGAATGGTAGACAATGTTGTGTCTATATATAATGATGATAACATACATGATAGCAAATAAAGAAGCATGAATCAAATAAATAATATTATATGTTAAATCTCTGATCCATGTGTGTTTACATGCATAGTTTTATGTCAATACATAAATGAATAAGCATGGAAGCTTAAGTATGAATATAAAGAGTTGCATAACTTTTAATAAGCATGGGAATATTTGTTAAAAAAAGTAAAAGGATATCTCTTTTGTGGACCATTGCTTGATAGTAAATCACGAACTTGTTCGTTATAAATTTCAACCATTTGAACTCCAACTTCATAAACAATAGAGCTTCTCCTACTTTGGGAGAAATGGAAAAGATCATGAAGTGCCCGATAGTTGACTCCCCAATCTGATTTTGTTGATTGGGAAGGTCCACTCTAGAAGAAAAATAATTGCTAAGTAAATGTTTGAACCATATATGCACTCACAATGCAAATGAAGTATCAAAACATACAAAATGCATACCATCGTATACGTCTTTCCTGAGCCAGTTTGACCATAAGCAAATATACAAACATTGTACCCATCAAGAACAGAACGAATTAGAGGTTGAGTGTCCATGAATACTTCCTCTACAAAAAAAAACATTGATGTATAAGTTGAACATTTTTGTAAATTCCAACAACCCATAACATGCAAAAATAATAAAAATTGTGAAATAGAAAAGAAAAAAAAACAGTACCTTGACTTGATGCTTGACCAAAAACCTTATTAAATTTAAAAAGCTTGCGACTTTCTTTTCCTTGTTTAAGAGGATTGCTAATAACTAATTCTCCATCATCACCAACAAACTCAATTGTTGTATGGTTTTGACTTTGTCCCTGAAGAAATGGTCTAATTCGACAATATACCCTGATATTTCCTATTCATTAATGATTTAGAACGAAAGGAATGAAGAAATCAGGTCAGCAAACAGGCAAGGCTCACAAGTGGCACAACTCTAATATAAGAACTATATAAACATACCTTTCAAATCTTGAACTTCATTATACAATTTCCGATTTTCTGCTAGAACTACATGATAATTTTCAGCAGCCTCAGCTAGACCTTTGAGCTTGGTTCCTATATATGCACATCTTGTAAATGCATATAATCCATAATAAAACAAATAATCAATGATAAATCATGAAAAGATTTAAACATTTTATCCTACCAAAGTACTTGAATTCCTCTAAGTAGCTTCTTTTTGTTTTTATCACTTCATTTTTGACAGACTTCATTGCAGCTCTCAATTCCTACAGAGAATCAAGTTATATGGTATAGCATAAGAAAGAAATTGGCAACATTATGCCAACAGCAAACAAAGAAGCAAACCTGGAAAGCTCCAAATTGGTAATTGACAAAACTTTGATAAGTATGCTCTTTATTCTTCCAATTCAAAGATCTGGATTCTGAAAATGCCTCCAGTTCCTTCACTTGCTTCCTTGCATTAGCAAGATGACGCTTAAGTTCCTCTATCCTTTTCTCATATTCAGCTTTGGATTCAGTTGCTTGCAATTCTAATTGCGAAACATGTTCTTCATGTGTTCTTTTGGCCATTTCCATTTCCTGCTTCAGTGAAGAAAGTTCAATTTCATTACGAACTTTGTCTTTCTTTAATCGAGAAAAATCCTGCTCTTCAAGTTTCTTCTTCTCCTCAAATTTGGTTTGTTCACGCTGCAAAGCAAACTAAAGAACAAATGAGTGTAGCAAGTTAGTAGCCAACAGAAATCACGTTGGAACTTGGAAAATTGGAAAAATTACATGTTTTGCAATTTTTAAAAGTTAAAAATACATTTAAAAATAAATTAAATCATTTTCATTTTCCACAATGGTAACATGGAAAACCTCCTTAACCGATATGCATTTCATTATATATAAAGGTAATAATCACTCATAAGCATTTTTAATTGCATAACATATTGATAGACAAAAGGCAAGCCTGGAGCAGTGATAAAGCTACTCTTTTGTGACTAAAAGATCATGGGTTCGAATCTAGAGAATAACCTCTTTGCAAAAAATACAAGTGTAAGGTTGCATACTAGAATTTCCCTCACCCCAGCTTTCGCAAAAACAGGTTTTATGGGGAGTGGTTTTTATAACATATTGGTAGACAAGTTTACATAAAACTAATCCTATGTCTGATCAATGGACTCCCCTTGCTACATTGGAGAAAAGCAATATAAGTGGCACTCTTATCATTTTAAACTTTTTAGCATGATAATTATTAGTTATTCACCCAAATCAAGAACATTACTGTATGATGCTGCATAAATGAGCCAAGCCAACCACTTAGTCTTCTTGAATGCAAAAAGTTTAAGCAATGGTAATAATGACAAAGAAAATAACAAGAGTAAATTTAACAGAACCAAGGATCTATATTGATAGTTTGTTCCATAATATTGAACTCAAAGATAGGGGGTTTGGCACCTTCAATTGCTGAACCCAACCTGTAACAACCTGGAGAAAGGGGAAACCACTTTAAAATTAAATTAGCAATACAATAATAATATAGAAAGACAGTAAGGCAAGCCCCCAGATCCATCAAAATACCTCATTCTCTTCTGTCGTCCCTACTGCCAGAGTTTCAAGTGCATTTATTCTTGATTGGTACTTTCCCTCACGAGCCTTGAAAAGATTGTTTTGCTTCAGGTATGCAACATGGTAAAATGGTCATTCTTCAAGAAAAAACTGAAAAACCAATACTGTTTAGGAAAACATACATAAAAAAATGTCAATTTTACATTTTTCAAGCCTTCTGCTTGATTTGAAACGCGCAACTCAATTACTTGCAGAATTTTCCTCAACAGGCATGCGGCACGCTGAGCCTAGAAACATATAAATAAATGGGAAATTGAATTACTGCTCTACGCAATCAAATTTAATTTTGCAAGAATAAGAAAATAAGTATTAGTGTTATGCATTATTTATTGCACAAGTATTTAATCCACTTACTTGAGGTACATCTCCATTCTTCCTTTCAAAGATATCGCTTAGGATCCTATTTCCTATGCAAAAAAGTGACTGAGTTGAGGCACTCTGCAGAAAAAAGATTTCACTAATATATTAAGGTCACATATGAGCTAACAGCAAGAACTCAAGTGCATAATACACATAAAAGAATTATTTAATAGTACGAGCAAGAAGGAAGGGAAACACTAATAGAGACAAATAAATTAAATATCTTATTGACTTACATCCAAACTGTTTGATTTTAATAATTCATTAAGTTTAGCATCTAAAAGATCCACATGCAATCCTCGCTTCAACTGGAACGGTTCATTAGACTTTAATCCAGTATGATCTATAGAAGCAATTCCATCTGGAAAAAGAAAACAGAAGCATAATATAACAAATAAAAATGTTTGGATAAGAATAGAAAGAGCATAATCAAAAAACAACCAAGCCTTATCCCATTAGGTGGGGTCAGTTACATAGATCACATGGTGCCCTTGGACTCAACAAAAATTTGAATTTTTCAATAAATCTATTTAGCGCAAGGCATTTTTTAATGGATCATAATACCTGATACAACAGAACCATCAACTGCGTATTGGAATTTTGAAGCATCCTTGAGGAAACTATCAGTTTCCTCTAGGGATGTTAGATCCGACTCATCCCACCTCTTTCTAGACCAACTTTGGATATTTTCTCGTGCAGCATTAAAAGCAAAATGAGTTTTCAAAATCTCAAGGCACTGCAACACAGGAGCCATGGATCCCTGCATATATTCTCAGAGCACAGAATTAAATAATTAGAACAAAACTTACAAAGTGTGGTAAAGAAAAAACGGAATTCCAGTATCAGGTTTGGACAGTTCCATCTAATTTATTTTATTAGTCACAGTCCAGCATAAAGCTAGTACAAAGCAGAGTACTGGTTTCATCATCCAAGAAAGAAAATCAACTGAAGTTATTTCCAAAAGCACAACCATAAATAGTAGACATAGCAATCAAATTATTCAGTGGTTCTCCTTCATTGTGTAACGGAAATGTACAGACATATTAGGCGCTTATCTAGCCAACCCTTCAGTCAAGCACACCAAAGAGAGCCAAAGACATAACCCAGCATGTTCTCAAATTACATTTCACGTAAGGAACTTCTTATACCTGCTCCAGGTCTGACAATTCAAATCCAGACAATCCCAACTCATCCAAAGCCAGCAGAAACCTTTTAACACTCACTGGCTCATTCAATGAACCACTTCCCTGAAGTTAAAAATGCACTCCTTAGAAGAAAGAGGACAAAAATAAATAATCTCTAACTTAATGTCAGCACAATTAGAAAATAAAGAACACTAATGTATGCATACTCATAAAAAAACAAAAAGAAGCAGTATATAAGTATATAACGCAATGAAAAATAGTAAAAAATAATCCTCTAACCTCCACTGAACCAGGAACCAGCTTGTCCAAAATGCTGCATAATACAGATCCATCCCTCAACAATAACCTCAAATCCTCCTCTGAAGTTTCTAAAGGCAAATTAAAGTTAGGAAGCACAGCATTCATCCACTTCACCACAGATGCAAGTTGGTTACCTGAAACCATATCAAAATCTAGTGTCCTAGAGAGGGTGAATAAGGAATACAAAAAAAAAACATCTTAAAAGACAGAAGCCAGTAGTTATGTTACCTTCAACTATGCCTCCTAAAGCTTCTCTTCGGTTAACACCACCCCAAGGAAACCCATTTAAGCTGCCAGTTCCCCCATTCCCCCGCCCCTCCTGTTCCCACTGCATGCTCGTTTTCGATACTCCTTGCCCCTTTGATTATGTTCACGACAATTTTATCTAGAAGATGCCTAACAACAATTACTTCTCAGTAAAATAACAATTAAAAAATAGGAGCCAAAATTTCTTGTTAAACTAAGCTACATTAAACAATACAGTATTAGTGCAGTAGAATAACGAGATTAAAAGTTGTCATGTCATGGTTCAAACGATTTTGTCAGGAACAAAAACAAAAGTGCAATTTAAGGGAAGCAAATGAAGAAAAAACAAATTAATAAAAATAAATAATAAAAAAATAAAATTCAAAATCGCAGCTACATTATTAGCTAGCTGACACGTATGATTATTAATCGATTAATTAATTAATTAATCACTTAACGAACGAACCAAAAACAATAGAAAACAAAGAGAAAGGGAAGCAGATCGGCGCGAACCTAACCTTGGAGAAGCAATGTAGGAAGAAGGTGAGAGAGGAGAAGCCACGCTTTGAAAGGAAGAGATCAAATCGAACCAATGAATGAAGAACAAGTTGGCGCGGAACGGAAAGTAGATGTCTCCTCGAAATTGCAATGCGAAATGGAACGACGCCGTTACGGATGGATCGGAATTGGAGGAAGATTTTCTGTTTGGAGAAGAAAAGGAAGAAGAACAGAAATTAGGTGCGAGATTTGAGAGTGTGAGAGAGAGAGAGAGAGAGGTTGAAGAGTTAAGCAATGTTAAATCAAATGGGCCTTTTCCTTTGTTTGTTACGTTGTTTTCAAATGAAAAGCGTTCAGGAACATGGAAAATTTTAGATAAAAAATAGTAAACAGTAAATTGAATTGGATTAGAAGCCAAATAAAGAAACTTGAATCTCTTTTTAAGTTATTTTAACTGCTTCTTTGTAAAATAACAATATAGCACCCTTTTTGTTTCGATTTTGTGATTTGGACACTAGCTAGCGAATTCTCGAATGGTATTCCCGCCGGCCTCTTTAAATAATAATGTGAAGTGAATATCTCAATTCGACATTAGCCATAAGATTGACGAAAACCCCAAGGTTCGAACGCGGTATTGTTTTAATGAGATTGACGAAAAAGGACATAGCCCTTAAGATGTTAACAAATGTGTCCGATCGCGTTTGATTTCTTGGAAATTTGATGACGGTGTACGTAAAATGAATGACCCCTCTCTTGAAGGTAACAAGTATTTTTTATTTTATTTTTTAAATAAAGAGCGGCTAAGCCCCAGAAACAGAAAGAAATTACAAATCAGAAACTAACAAACTAGACATATTTCTAGCATCAGCAACTATAAGTTCCATCAACTGAGGAAGAGGATCTTTAAAAATCTTGAAATGGAGATTATTAGTCTGCCCAGCTTTAGCTAACCAATGAGCACATTTGTTGTTTTCTCTCTTGGTATGAACAAGATGAATAGTCCAATCTGCTTTTAACCATAATCTCAATTTGCTAGTGACTTGAGAGTCCCTAGGATCTTCATGTTGCTCCAATAACATCTGGATGGCTTAGATAGAATCACATTCTAGCTCTATTCTTTTTAATCCTGTACCCCAAAGCAGTTCCAAACCTTTCAGTAATCCCCATAATTCTGCATCAAGAAGATTGCAGGAACCTAAATTACAATAGAAGCTTCCCAAAAAGGATCCATTGTGATCTCTTAATTAATATACCACCACAACTAGCTTTTTTCATGCCACTAGTATTTTAATTACCTATTGTTAATTTTATAGTTTTTTTTTATGTTTGTTAATGATGAAATTATTCAAATGCTTGATTTCTGAAGTATACCAATTATTTATGGTTAAGCCACCTTATGAATATCATAGTTTTTAAAATTTAATTTATTTTATATTTAAAAATAATAAACAAATTTACGGAATGGCTCTTGAAAAATAGAAATTTAAAAAATAATCATTACCAAATATGTACCCACTACTGATTTCTTGCCTTTCACTGGATGTAAAAATATAAATTGTCTTTCTTTCCCAAAAAAAATATGAATTTTTAAATGACATAGAGTTATGTAATTTTAAGTGAAAAAAAACACACATAATAAAAATTATGAGAGAAAAAATGAGTATTTTTTTAATTTAAATTATAAATAAATAATTATTAAGATGTGTCTTTCTTTTACAAGATGACATAACTATATATTTTATAAAAGAAGAAATACTTTTCAAAAAAATATATATATAAATTGTCCAGACATGATCACATATCAAATCAAAATAAACCACAATAAAATAAAACAAAAATGTGATAGCCTAGGGACCCATTGTCTTAACTCTTAACCTTCGTTTTTAGGCATAAACCCGAAGGTTCGAATGAGGTATTAATGTGTTCGATTGCGTGTGGTTTCTTGGAAAATTGATGATGGTTTACATAAAATGACCCCTCTCTTGAAGGTAACAAGTATTTCAATAAATTAATTACATATTGTTAATTTTATAGCTTTTTTAAGAAAAAATACTTTTCATTTTAAAAAATACAAACTTATATCATTTTAAGTAAAACTACTGTATTTTTGTGATTTTTTACCTTATCTTTCATATCATTTCTCTCTCCTAATTTTGTAAATGAGAAAAAAGATAAAAAGCCACCAAAACATATACTTGTATCATTTTGGTGGCTTAAAATGATATAAGTATGTCTTTTGATGGCTTTTTACCTTCTAATAACATTAGTATGTGTTTTGGTAACTTTTTACTTTATCTCTCATTTCATTTTCTCTCTCCTTCGAATTTTGTGAATGAAAAAAAATGTAAAAAACCACCACAACATAATAATTTCACTTAAAATGATATAAATTCGTATTTTTTTTTTAATCTACTCAACCGGTTCATCCATATAACTAATTCAATTCGAACTATATAAAGTGGGCAGCTGTCTGAGACCAATTTTTCTATATCCACATCAGGCCCACACATTTCATCAGGTTGGACATCCGGGCTGGAGGACGAATGGACCACCATCAGTTGCTCGAGATCGTCGTCCCCAACAGCGTCCTCTGGTGAGGCAATCAACAAAAGGAATTGACGTTTGCATTTGTGAGTGGGGTGATACTTATCGTCACAGTTGTAACAAAGGCCCTTATCGCGCCGGATCTGGAGTTCTGCGGGAGAGAGTCGTTTGATGGCAGGTTTGGTGAAGGGTTGAGGTGGGAGTGGTGTGGCATTATAGACGGTGGAAGTAACGATTGGTGAACGAGGGTTACCAAAAGTTGATGAATGAGAACCAGTGTAGGGTTTGGAACGAAAGTGCGTGCGTTGATCGTTGAGTTTGTCCTCCTGTAAACGGGCCAAACCAATTGCCTGAGCAAGGGACATGGGTTGAAGGGCCTGAACCTCCCGACGAATCTCAGATTTGAGACCGAAAATAAAACAGCTCAAGAGGTAAGGTTGGGGAAGGCCAATACATCGATTAGCAAGGGATTCAAATTGGGCCTGATATTCGCGAACAGTGGCTGTCTGAAGCAGTTTCATCAAGTCACCGCGTGGGTCTTCATACTGTGACGGAGCAAAGCGAAGCTCTAAAGCCTGAAGTAGCTGAGGCTAGTTGGCGATTTGACCGCTGGCATGCATCCACTGGTACCAATTCAATGCCTCGCCTTCCATGTAAAAGGAAGCAATCTGAGGGCGTTGTTCCTCCGGTGTACCGTGAAATTCGAAAAATTGGGTGATCTTAAAGATCCAACCCAATGCATTGGAACCGTCGAAGCGAGGAACCTCGAGCTTGAGAGTGGCGGTCTTGATTTCGGCTGGTTGTAGGGGTGGTGGTGGGCCGGAAGAAGAACTTGTCGTGGCAGTGGTGGGGCACGAGTTTCGAGGACAGTAACCTTGTGAACGATGGCCTGCATGTCTTGCTGAAGCGTCAATTGGGACTGTAAGAGCTGGGCTAAAGTGTTTTCGATGGAATCTGGGTGTGAAGGAGGGATAACCATGGTGGTGGTTACTCAATGAAAGCGCCAATGAAAGGTAGGACTTCTCTTAACAGCACAATATTAGTAAGAAAAACAAAGGAATTACAACAATATATTGAAACAGAACGATAATCCTCCTTCGAGGGGAGGTACCTCCTTAACCACAAGGGTTTTCTATAACTTCTGATACCTTCATTTACTCCTGGAAGGGAACTTTATACACAATGCAAAACAGAAAAGATGCAAATGACTAAACGGTTGAGGCACACCAACAAGTGTTGCCCCTACACCTTATGCAACAGAATTCTTAACCCCTCTCTAACAGAATCCTCACACACACGTCCCTTATCCCTGAGTCACATGGTAACTAATTAATTGACCAAATAGTCCCTCGTCCATTTGGGTTTGGTCTTGCACCTCTTGGACCATTTAACCTTTGGGCTGGTATGTTCTGATGCTAATTCTTCTTCTGGTTCCTCATATGTATGGGCTTCCTCCCTTGCTAGATGGGCTTGGTTCATATCACTGTCTGAGACCAATTTTTCTATTCACATGGTTAGAACAGGAGACCACTATTGGGTTCTTTAAAATAACTAACATTTAACCCCTTTTTTTTAATGTTTGTAAATTTCTTAATTTTTATGACGAAATTACCTAAATGTTTGTCTCTTGCTTAATGGTGTTTGGACCTTGGTATCACTATATTCTCTCTTTTTTTTTTATTTTTTTTATTTTCCATTATCTTTAACACTTTTTATTTTGCTTGATGTAATATAATTATAATTTTTTAATATTTTAATATCAAAACGACATCGTTTTGGAAGTAAATGCAGATAACTTATCTGTAGAAACATTTTTCTGATATATATGTATATATATATATATATATATATATTCCAATATCTTTTCTATTTTTGAATATAAAAAGTACAAGAATTCCTATAAAAAATATGATGTATATGAATCATTTCTCAGAATATAATATTAATATAATGTTGGATCAATATGCAATTTAAAGCATCTCTTTTTATAGGAATTTAATATTGACATTAGGACCAATACTATGTGACTTTTTTTTAGTTAATGTGATTTCCTTTATTTTGCCACGTCTAGCTATAATTTGTCTGTGAAATTTTTCAAAGCCCCGCTTCCAATAATTATTGTTCTCCAAATGTATTATTTTTACTAGTCATAATAAAATAGACTTTTCCACCATTTTAATTTTTAGATTCAGAAATTATTTTGAGTAAAGTTCTTTTTGGGTTCTTAACAAAAAAATATGGTCCTCACTTTCATTCCTTACAACAAAAAGTATTTATATTAGTAATTTTTCAGGGACTAAATTAAGTTTCTATTGAATTTTTGAAGTACCACAATTTTCAAAGAACTGAAATTGTAAAAAGACTAAAAGTTAATATTTTTTTTGTAAGAGACAGAAGTAAGAATCGTGTTTTTGTTTTTTTGTTAGGAATCAAAAAGGATTTTACTCTATTATTTTTGTTGAACAAAATTCTAAACCTAAAATAAGAATAAAATTTCTGAGGGCTTATTAACAACATTAAAGGTAGAATTGAATAGAAAAAGATCACAGGAGGTAATTGATAAAAGAAAGTATAGAGATGTAACTAATAAAAACGAACTTTTCTTAAAAAATAATAATAATGTAAAATTACTGAAAACCCTGACTTGTACCGGAGGCGAGGTATTAGAATAAGGATTGAGGACAATCCTTCCGATCAAAATCTTCGTCTCTGCGAGTCGCAATTATAACTAACTATTAGCTGTTTGTGGTTTGTTGGATCAAATGGGTGACAGAGAAAGAGAAACAGAAACAGATAGAGAAAGAGAAAGCGAAACCCCAATTTCAGTATCGTCGGATGGCAGCACGGCCTTCAATAATGAGAGAGAAATTATGAGAGCGATTGAGGTTGTGGAGAGAGATTCTTTGGCCATCGCAGAGAGCTTCACTTCTCTGTTCGCGTCACTCCGGTTGGCACTCTCACAAGCTACTTCCACCTCACTCCATCACATCCACTGCTTCACCGATGCTACCGGTCGCCTTCAGGAATCTGGTTCTCAACTGCATCTCTATTCTCAGCTACACTTCTAACCTATTCCAATTACTTTATTAACCTTGTATTTGTGTTTTGCAGTGCTTGATGCAGCAACAAAAGGGAACCGCTATATCAATTCATGTCTCAGGTATTATCTTTATGTTGTTTTATGATATTTATTATTATTTATGCAACATATAGTCAATTTTAATTTTATTTCTCTTTTTGCAACATGATTTTTTCTGGAACTTTTTGGGTTGGAGATAGATATAACTTTATTTCATGTTGCACCGGAAAATACTAAATTCTAAGTTTGTTGCTGTTTATAGTCAAGTTATAGTATCATGTTGAAGTTGGCTAGTTCCTAACCCACCCTTTTTTTCTTGAGGGGGTGCAGATTGAATGAGGAGATGAAGAGTATTGATGGCCTAGCGTCCCAACTGTATCCAAAATCCAAATTGCTTTAATATTTGCTAGCTAATTTATTTTACCTTTTTCTTCATGCATCTTGATAGGCTAAACATTCATCTCACACATATATATATATATATATATATATATATATATATAGAAGGATCCGTTTATAATTTTTTTTACAAATTGCACTAAGTATGACCAGTCATACATTCTTGATTAAAATATGACCGGTCATACTTAGTGTAGTTTGTAAACAAAAAATTTGTAAATATAACATTTCCCGTATATATATATATATATATATATATATATCTATATATATATATTTGTGTAATGTAGTGTTGTTTCTATTATTCTGGGAGGTTTATATATTCTCTTTTTCTGCTCGAGACTTTCTTAGGAACACTTTGGAATGTTAGATAGTCCTTCTTTTTCTGCCTGATTTAATCCTAGTTTTCAATGGAATCTCCTTAATGGTTTGAAGAAAAATCCTAAGAAGGCACGTTGATGCTCTGGATTCTGCTGTTAACAAGCTTGTTCATCTCTCCTGACACCTGGGATTTAGTCACTATGGCAAGCTCATGAATGAAGAAGTTGTGAAGTTTATTTATCCATATATTTTGTCATTTCATGGATTGTGCTAAGATAGCGAAGCGCAAACAAAGCAACATAAATTTGGGAGGTAATATAGGCGTCAGAGAACTGGCGAAGTGTACTTTTGTTTTCAGTGAACACAAGGGTTTAAGAGTTTACTGATTGTTCCCTGCGTTACTGTGTGTATGTTACAAGAATTTCCTAGCAGACAGTGTGGTTGAAGTTTTAGGTGTTGGTGATTTATGTCCATGCCTTTGTCATGAATCCTGATAGCTGGTGCTGTTAATAGTTGTTTGGATACAGAGCTCTAGGAATAAATTACTTAAAGAAGCATATTTTTGATAGTATCTTTTGGTGCTTTTTGTTCTGAAACGATTGTTTTAAAACACAATATGCTTCTTGTTAAGAAAGCCTACACCCATCTTGCTAAAAGATTGGGTGAGATATCCTGCATCCACCTTTTTTTTTTCGTATGATGCCACATTTTCAAAAAAAGAAAGAAAGATGGATAATGCCTGGCGTGTGTATATAGACCTTGTGACCAACTAATCCTGGATGCTGTGTTGCTGGCAAATATGAAAATGATAAATTCGAGTCAAGGCTAGTGAAAATATGGAGTGATAGGAAAGCATGGTTGCTGATGTGCCAAAGAATCAAAGATTGTATTGTATCAGATGGGAGCTGATAAAAGACATTCTCAGAGGAAGCTTCATGAGCTGAGCTTTTCGAATTTTATTTTATTTTTTGGAATAAAAACAAGTGGTTGGATTTCATCTACAAGGCAACTTAAGCAATTCTACATATAACGTGCTCGTGCTTCGAAACTGCCCCCAAAAGCTCTGGCTCACGCAGATACCCAAAATCCACAAAAAATCATGGGTGTTTCGTCTCTGTTTCCATTAAAAATCTAATAATCTTGCTTCTTCTTCTCTAAGCATCTGCCCCTAAATACGCAGTCATCTCTTTTCCATTCTAATACTAGGTTTTCCTTCTACATTTTCATCCCTCGCTTCTGCTATATTCTATAGGTAATTTCATGTCTTTATACTCCCGACACAGTACAACTATGAATCCTAGTTCTTGTAATCTGTCTTCCTTTATATTTTTTGAGTTTTGCGAATTGGGTTGTGAATTTGATTGGGGTTTTCGGCTTCAGGTTTGAGACTTCAAGTTTGAGTTGTGAACTCGTTCTTTACTATTTTTTTTCAATGCCCTTGCTGTTGAAACTTCTTGTGCTGTAACTGTTAAAAGTTTATGATTTTCATCTGGCTATCATCTATAGGAAGTTGACTTTTATTATTATTATTATTATTAATTTTTTTATTTTTTATTTTTTGAGAAAATCGAGCTTCCTGTTACTCAAGTTTGCTGTCATGATAGGGGATAGCACTGTCGTCTCCTGCTTTTCTTTTCTTCCAAAATTCCAGTGCAAATGTCCTTCATAAAACAGTTAGAAGTTAGGACAGTCATCAATTTTAAAATCTGGGATTTCTATATATGTCTAAACTCAGGTGCTGTTAACAGAGTTCTTATCAAAGAATAAAATCATTATAATTTTCTGCGAATAATAGAAATGTGTTTCGAGCGTAAAATTATGTTGGGGGTTGCTGGGCTGGGACCGAGATTCCATATGGTGTTTGTTTAAAGTATAGATTAAGCCACATGCATAGAATTCAACTGAATATTTTATGAACACATTTCCATAATCTTAATATTGTCGTTTCTCATTATTTACTACGAGCTCTGTTGTCTAGTACCTGGTGTATGCGTCTATTCTTTACAATAAACTGATGGAGCTAATTTCCTTTCCTTATTTTTGGAGGCCTAAATTATCATAATTTTCTGAAGAATTTAAATTCTTTGTTAATTTCAATTGCAATCGCTTCTTCCTTGGATATGTCACTTGCTTATGGGAACAGGACGTGACAGAAGCTTCCCGTGTGCCAGGTAGTACTCTTACTGGTGGAAGAATGACTGATTCTGCTAAACGACTAAAATATGCAATTTTTTAAATGATCTCATTTTCAAATATAATAGTGAGTTTCACACTCTATTCATAAGAGATTAGTCTAATATGTAACTAATTTCATAACAGTTGCACATGAAAGGTGTGAGCAACTGATCGAATGAAACTAGTCACAACTAAATTGTAATTAATTTTTTTCAAAATTAATTTCGAACCTTTTTAATTTGCAACACGTGAAAGTTCTCAGAAATAAAATTCAATACTCATTGCATTAGATTGATATTATATCTGAAAATAATATTATATGAGCAATTTTTTAAAAAATTACATCAAAAGAATTATCCATGCATGTACTTAATGATGCATGTACTTAATGATGCATGTTATCACAATTGAGCAGAGACTTCTCTATGTATATATTTCTGTGTTCACCTGTTGTGTAATTTAATGGATGTTTGTTGTGAAAAAAGATTAACTTAAAATTCTGCAAAACTTCTTTTAAAATCATTCATTTCTCATAAACAGAATAAACATTATTTTGGATTGTGTGCTGAAATTAGCAGTGTTGCGGGCTTCGACGAGGTTGCAGTGGGTAAGGAACTTGTTTAGCTCTTCAAATGACTCCAAAGAAATTGACAAGTCTTGTTTTAGGTGTCATTCTTGCTTTTCTTAATTATTTCATGTTGTTTTCTTTTAGAAAGATGTCATATCCTCTGCATAAACTTAGCTATATATTTTAATGACACTTCTTCTTTGATAAAAAAGAAACAGCATCTTTTAATTAGTACAGGCCTTTTGAGCAAGAACAAGAAGGGTGTTAAAAATGTCCACATGTAGGCCATAAACTAATCTTTCACGGCACAAGAAGCAAATGACTAATAGAAACCATTATATATTGGTCGTCAAATGTCTTAGGATCTCTTTGAAATGGGCACGTCACATGTTTAGTCCATTACTTGAGCAAATTTAAATAAAGTCTACACCATTTTCAGAAGTTTCACTGCTACAAAACTGGAACCAGAGCTGTATTTCATTGAATAACTTTGGTATATGATCAGAGATACATACTGATATCATTTCAGAAATAGATATATACAACTATATAAGAAGAAAGCAAAATAAGTACAGCACAGGGGGTCGGATCTCACTTCCACAACCCACTTCAAAACATATAAGTATGGAGGCTGATTACACTTGCAGCTCAAATTCACATCATCCTTTCTACTTTCTATCCCCTACTAACCTCTTAATCTATCATAAAATACACCTCAGTACTGTATGAGCCCTAGAATTCACTTTTGTGTTGAGAGATATGCAGATGAATGCATCATGGTTTGAATCTTAATTTTCTACAGCATAGCTAATTTTTTGAGATAAGGTTTTCCTCCATCTGCTCAGGCAATTGTTTTTCTCTCTATAAACGAACTTATTACCATAATCAAAAGAAGATGGAAGTAATGCTATTATATTAAATTTGTATCTAAACCTGAATGAAACTATATCTTACTATTGATACCTTCGGACAATGCAAGTCATTTTCTTTTTAGCATATAATGCTTTTTTTTTTTTTTTTGATAACAGCATATAATGCTTTAGGGTAGAACATACTTAATCGAATGTTAACTTCATTTAAGCAACAAAACCAGAATTTTATTTAATAAAAGAATTTACCAAAAAAATATATTAATCTGTCATGCCAAGCATGCAAGATGTTATTCCGTGTGGCGCCTTGCAAGACACCAAATGAAATAACGCCTATAATATTTTAAAAAAAATTATTAACCCTCGCACCGAATTTAGAAGAGGTCATGGTGCATTCTGTCACATAAGCACGAAGTTTGTTGATGGGGCCTTGTTACATTCGAGATAAATCTTTGTTGTGTGGCTTGTCCTCCTTCACTATTGGGACATCTAGATCACTTTACCAAAGGGAAAGCAATAGCCTTCTCGTAGCATTCTATGGTAAAATCTCAATTGCTTGATTGAGATCCACTGCCCAAGATTGTGATACAGAGCACTGATGCGCAAGATCCTCAAGAATGACGAGAACTTGTTTAAATTGAAGGTGGGGTTGATTGTTAAATGTTAGCCTTTGTCCCATATCAAAATAGACGATTATTATGCCGAATCAATAAATTAAATATGGATTATATAACTATTATGTCACGTGACTAAATTTTTTTTCCTGCAAACACAGATTTGGATGGGGTCTATTGATTTTTTTTGTTCTCCTTCTTGCTTCCACTTAAAAGTGAAAAAAAAAAACAGTGAACCCCATCCAAATCTGTTTGCAAGAAAAAAAAAATTGGTCATGTGACATGATAGTTATATAACCCATTAAATATCACTATTAACCCGTATCCATCATTAATACTTAATCACCATAAGCCCATCAATACCCAAAAAATTCCGAGAATGGGCTAGAATGAAAATAATGGTGAACTGAAAATGATGTTTATTGATTCGGCAAAACAAAATAGTTTATGGCATAGGCAGGCCTTTTCCCAGTCTGCTTCAACGGGGACACGAAGGCTAACATTAAAATCTCACATCCAATTTAAACAAGTTCTTATTCTTTCAAAGCATCTTGTGCACCAGTTCTCCGTTTATCTCACAACCTTTGTGAGTAACCAGGGAATCGAAATCACAGGGAAGGTATTCACACTGCCCTAACCCACGATGACAATGCTGTCCATTTCTCTTTTGCCAAGCGATCCAAATGTCCCAAGAAGATGGAAGACAAGTTGTAATTCTACCCAGAATGCCAACACCACCATGCAAGCAAGCATCGTACTTGTGTACAGAAGTGCCATTATGCCCTTCTCTAGATTTGGCATAATTATTTTATTAAATATTAAAGGCACTATTTCACGTAGTGTCTTGCAACGTACATTGTAAAATAACATCTTACACACCTGGTATTTTTTTTCAATATTTTATGGTAATATTTAAAAAAAAAAAAACATTTTGGTATTGTAACCCAAATGAAGTTAACCTTCATTTACTCATTTACTCATCCTACCCAAAAGCATCATATGCTAATAAGAGAAAGACATAATATCCAAAAACATCAATAGTAAGATGTTAGACCCCAAAGTAATACAACAAAGAAAAAAAAATTGCCTAAATAAAAGAAGGAAAATCTTATTAAAAATTAACTATGTCATAAAAAATTAAAAGAGTATGACAGGATGTACCAAGGTTCGGAAATTACGAAAGGTATAACTTATGGGAAATAAAAAAGCTAATAGAGACTAGAACACTCAAGGCAAAAAGCATGATGTAAATGTGGACAAAAATTGAAATTTGAATTATAAGCTTATAACCACCCTGCACACGTAAGTGGAAAAAAGGAAAACAAGAGGGGTAGATATTTTGGAGTTATAGAAAGGTACCGATCCCTTGAAGTATGTGTCTGAACATTTTCTGCTTTCTTTTCTTATAGTTGTACACATATATTCCTGAAAAATATCCCATTGAGTTACTCAATACAACGTGAAAAAACTAGGAAAAATAAAAAGTGATTCATAAAACAGGATTTGCCAATCTCTTTGCATTTCCACAACATGAAAAAACTAGGAAAAACAAAAATGACACATAAAACAGGATTTGCCAATCTCTTTGCATATCCACCAGAGTCATTTGAATACCACAACAAAATCCATTTGTCCTATACTAAAGAGATCCGTACACAGACTTCAAAAGCTACATAAATGTCCTAAATCTTTATATTAATATGGCATATAACAACACAAGAAAACATTAATCATCCGATTTCTATGAAGTTGAAAACACAAATTTAGTAAAAAGTAACATCAATAACAAATTATATTATTAATGATATTAAAACTTACGCAGAACCATGATTAAGCACCAAAAGACCATCAGTTTGATCTCCTCCAGGCCTGCAACATTGCTATCAACAGCATACAATCCAAAATAATATTTATCCTGTTTATATAAAAAGAAAAAAAATGAATGATTTTAAAAGAAACTCAAGTTAAATTTTTATTGCAATGTGTTAAGCATGTAGTTTTGATCCAGAATTCCAAAAGAACATCCACTAATTACACAATATAAGAATATGTACATAGAAGTCTCTATGCTCACTTGGAATGACGTTCGTCGTTACAACTGTGCTCTTCCTCTGCCCATTTACTCCAGTGATATTTACACGAGCAGATATTGCCAATTCTGCATTGGCACCAACAATCTCAATTTTCATGGGTTTTCCATCCAAAAGTACATTACTAAATCGTTTAAGAGCAGCAAATGCATCACTTCTAGTATGCAAAACTTCAGCTGAACCCTGTAACCCAGTTAAAGATATTAAAGATCGAAATAGAAAGTAACTAATACCAGCATTGTTGAAAGGTTAAGATACATAAAGTATAACTGCTAAACATGGTATTTTCTGTAACATATATCTTCCCAAGAGTTAACATACTTCAACAGGAATCTCAGACTTTCATGCCAAAACAAATCAATTGAAAAATAAACCATGTTGCTCAACATGACTTTTAACAATTTCATGCAGTAACTCCAATAACCACTATTATCAAATCATGAATTGGAAAGCCAATTTTCCAAATAGCAAATTATAAGAATCTTAGCTCAAAAATAGCATAAAAATATGCATCCTCCTACACAATAACATGATTCAATCATTTAATAAGTGACAAATATCAACATACATAATAACATACGATAAGTCATCATGTATCAAAAAGATAAAAGTCTAAACTTAATGTAAATCAAATTCATATCACATGGTCTAATAACTTGAATTTTAAAAACACAAATCAGTACTTTTAATTCTAATTATTTTCTCCAATAACAGTATAGTCATCACTTAGCTCATCCTCCTCCTCCAAAAACCAAGGAGCAAGTCAAGGTTGGTATGGGACCACAGTCATTAAACAAAGGAAAAACACCAACTCTCCCAAAAACTTAAGCTATTAGATGAAGGCACATGAATGGTTTTTAATTATATCTCTAACAAGTTAAATTATGAATCAGAAGGCTGTTTTTATAATGCCCTTTTGGGTCACAAATGATGAGCTAGATCCTGTCATGACCCAGAAGGAAATTATATGTTCAGAATCGTTCGAACTTCCATTCTGGTGATTCCAACTACACTACTGTCCATAAGTTCTATATTTGAAGAACTTCATGACAAGGAGATGAAGATTTTGTTTGAAAAAAGAAAAGTAAGAAAATCATATAAGTAGCTACAATTTCATTGATGGTGAAATACTTCTCCCCCATAAGACAGAATACTGAAATGGTTCCATGTCAAATACTGAGAAACATGCCCATCCAAGTTAGCATGTAATTAACATGGACAAAAAAATGCAATAGCTAGCCAAATTAAATTCCAGGAATATTTTTTAATAACCAAGAACATGAAGATCCAATAAGGAAGTTTCGAGATAACTTCGAGAGAGGTCAGCTAGAAACAGAGACTAAGAAGGAAGTACTGACACAGTATGTACCCTTATGTCGTCTTTAGGTACTCCATGGTCCAGGTTTGAAACATACAATTTTGTGCTTAATTCTATTCCTTGTATCCCTACAGTTCTTAGGCTACTTCAAACAAATCACGCTGACACAAAAAAGGCTTGGTTCTGAGAATGGACTGGAAAAAGCAAACAGAATGAATTTGCACTTGCAAAAGAACACGTGAAATTAAGTATTCCCTATTCTTCAAGAGAGCATGAAAATCAACATAAAAAATAAAACAAGCAATGAAGTAGAAGTGGCCATGTAATATATTATGGGGGGAAGGGGGCTGTAACCATAGTCTAACATCAATATTTTAGGTAAAGGATGGTAAGCAGGAATAGGAATTCAACCAACTGCATATAAACGTGTGGTATGAACCTGTATTATGCTACAAGCGAGAACTCCATTTCTGATGTAAGTGAAGGAAGCTACTCAGCAAAATACCATGAAATAATGAGTAAACCGAATTCTTGCACCATAAAGCCCAACATAGCAAGAGGATCAAATAATGTGTCCACACAACCAGTAAGCAAGCATTTAAAGTCATCTTATTCTTATCCAAATCAAATGGATTAGCATGGGTTAGAGAATTTAACCCCACTTATAGCTATATATTTTTGTGCTACTAATAAAAGCTCCATTTGTAAATTCACGCATGAAGCTCCTTCACATAATAATATGCTAGGAATCACCAAGGAACTCCAGAAAACATCAGAGATACGTAGCAAAGCCCCCAAACACACAAGTAAAAAACTCTTTGGTGCATATTAATTGCAATATTATGGAACTATGACGATTGCATTGAGAATGCAAAATTATCAAGCATGAGCTTCTCATTGGAACAAAATAATAATGTGCAATTTGCACTTGCTTTTCAGCTGCTCGGTGCACTCATTTTCATTCAGCTACATCTTTGGGGAACATTGTAAGAGAAATGGGGCAGGCATTGCCCAGTGTAAGGGAGAGATTCCTTGTAAGAGGACTTCTCTCTTTTTCCTTTATGCAATTCTTCATCGATCAATACGATCACTGTAAAGAATATACACATACACCAGAACTCGTATCACATAAGTAATGAGGAACAACAATATTAAGATTATGGTAATGTGTTCATAAAATATTCAGCTGAATACTAGACATAATGTGGCGCAAACAAACACCAAAAATGAAATCCCCATCCCAGCCCTAACCCCACCAAAGTAAATTAAGTACAAGCAAACTCCAGTTTCTAAAAAAAAAAAAACAGAAAACAATTTCCTATAGATGATAACCAGGTAAAAATCATAAACTTTTAAGCACCGTTGCAGCACAACAAGTTCCAAGAGCAAGGGCATTAAAAAACGGGAAAAACTAGTCTCATACTACATGTGATAAATTTCTCTCCTACACTCTCTTCGATAAACTGTGTCACCTATCTCCTTTAACGTGAGATTAATAAAACCCTTAAAAAAATAGTAAATACCCAGTTCACTGACAACTCTTATTCCGAGTTCAAAAGTCTCAGACTTGGAAAACCCCATTCAATTCGCAAAACCAATTTTAAAGAGAGAATAAAGATTAAAGAATAAGCTTTCAAAATCGTAACCTTTCCGATTCTGGACATGGCCTTAGAGGTTTGAACCTCGTACGTCTTAAGAGAATAAAGCCCATAAGCCAAACTGGACCTTTGTTCATGGTATCAAGTATACTCAAGAAAAGAGGCCTAATTATATTGATGAACAGCACCAATTTTGAAAATAAAATTGGCCAATAAATAAAAAAGGAAAAAATATATTACAATAGTCAAATAGTAATTATTTTGCGTGGAAATAATGAGGATAATGTTATCGACACTATATTTCCTAATACAATGTTTCTTGACTTTTCTAAGCAAGCACCCAATAATCAACTAACTCTCAACTAATTCCCTCAGTTTGTCTTCTACAGTACAACAGACGTAAATATTTTATAATTATAATTTTCTAATCTTTCAATTCCAAAACGACATTGTTTTTTAGAGTAAATTCAGATAACTTATCTACATTAACTGCATAAATATTTTTCTGTTTAATAAATATCAAAAGTTGGTATCACCTTCCTCTCCGCCGATACAACATGATCAGCAATAATAGCCTTCAGAGGCGTTTCAAACTTCTCAACTGAAGCTTGTGGTGCAAAAAACTTGACCATTCTTATCTTATGTAATATGATGGGGAGAGGATAGGGGTTTGCTATATTAAGTTACTCGAGATGTAATCTTGTATTGTAAGAGCACTAAACTAAACTCTAATGCGTTTATATTTGACTAAGTTAATCAGTGAAGACGAATTCCAATTTTCATCTAATTCTTTTTTTTTTTTTTTTTAATATAAGGTGTTAACTGCCGAGGTTCCAGCATGTTATAAGATTTGTCACACGTTACTCCCTTGTTCTGTTAAACGGATTAATTATACACAGATGAACCAATAAAACCTAGGCTGGATCAAATAATATACCGTCATTATCTATTTAATAATTAAGAAAGAATCGACAGCAATAATAATAATAATAATAATAGTAATAAATTAGTCAAGCCTCATGCTACTAATATATTAATTTGAAGAAAAACAAATTATATATAGATTGTTTGAATTATATTAAAAATATCTTTACTCCCTGTAACTTTTGGTTTATATTTAAAAAACATTTTCAGATTATATATGGTTTGGATTTTGGAACTTAACAACAGGCTTGGAATCTGTTGGTTTTCCTTTTGCTAATTTATCAGTGACCATTACGCAGTGCTCGAGAAGAAAATTTACAATAACAACAAAAAAAACTCAGATCAAGTGGTCGTTTATAATAAAAAATATAGAGGCGGCCACTTCACTGGCGATTTTGCATTTGTCCATTTACGGTACAGACAATGGTCATAATTGTTTTAGCGCTGCCCCGTGTGCTCTGGGAATCGGGACAGTGACTAAAATGTCACGTTTTGGTAAAAAAATTATCAAAATGTCACGTGAACAGTAAAATTTTTCAAACTGTCACGCGGCATAATTCGATACACAGTGTAGTGAAATATGTCACGTCAGAATGCACAGAACCAAAAAGTGTCCTGTGTCAGAATGTTGAAATTCGCTACATAGAGTAGCGAATTTCAACAATTTTGACACATGACACTTTTTGGTTCTGACGTGTCGTATTTCACTACACTGTGTAACGAATTATTTGCATGCATAATTTGCTACAATGTGTAGCGAATTATGCCGCATGACAGTTTAAATTTTTTTACTGTTTGCGTGACATTCTGGTAATTTTTTTGCCAAAACGTAGCAAAATGGTGACTGACCCTTGGGAATCATCTTACTGCACCGCAAATCCAGCTATGAATTATATTAAGTTAAGGAATTTGTTCATTTTAAAGAAATAAAACATATACTGAATCAAAAATTATAATAAAATTATTAAATATATTCAGTGTTGTTTGTTTCTTTAGATAATAAAGAGTATTTGATATAACATATAAAATACTCTTTAATTAATGCTTTTAGATGTTCATTAACA
The DNA here is from genome assembly GCF_033153095.1 of Gastrolobium bilobum. NCBI lineage: Eukaryota > Viridiplantae > Streptophyta > Magnoliopsida > Fabales > Fabaceae > Gastrolobium > Gastrolobium bilobum. Next base: position 59,612 of record NW_026899874.1, read on the forward strand.
GAATCCTTAAATTAATGATTATATGTTTTTTTTAAATAAACTTAAAAATTTCCTTTTTATTTATTTATTTATTTATTGTGCATCCCGTATAAAACTCTATTTGAGGAAGTCATTCAGAGCCCACCAAACTTATGTGGTCAATTCAACTTAATTATGAATTATTATTTTTCAAAGTTATGCTAAACCAGTGTAGCAAAGTGGCACAGGTTTCCCGATGATTTGTCAACACTTTTACTGTATGAGTTGAAATTTGAATGATATTAAATTTGCAGGCGAAACTGACCTAACGCCCATCCCTCTGTATTTTTGTGTGTTATGCAACTAACTCTTTGACAAAAAAATTAATTTATTATTTTTTGAATAAAAAATTATAAATAAGTAGTCATTTTAAAATTAATTACGAAAATATAACAGTCAAACACATCCCATAGAGGCGTGACCAGTTGGAGAGAGACACGCTCAATGTTGGGCGTGACCTAAGCGTGACTCACGCCCACATTGGGCATGACCAAGTTGGAGAGAGACACGCCCAATGTTGGGCGTGACCGAGGAGAGAGACACGCCCAATGTTGGGCGTGTTTCACCAGGTGCTGCCACGTGTCATAAAAGTCAATAATTTGACCGTAAAACTTTGGAAGTCCATAACTTTTGACTCGGGTATCCGAATTAGGTAATTTTTTTTAATTCCACATAACTTTTCGAGATCTACGTAATGACACCTAATTTGACCTATTTTGTCTCTCACAAAAAAATTGAATTTACAACAATGATACCATAATTATTAAAAATGACATGACTTTGTTACCTTATAATTATTACTAAAAATAATCCAACATTTTTATAATCATGAACAAAAACTTAAAAATCAAAATAAAATGAAAAGCACTCACTTAACTTATTGATATAAATTATTCGATATTCTGTAACCGATAGATGTTAACTTTTATTAATTATCAATTTCATAAAATTCTTCATTCAAAATTTTAATATATATCTCAATAACATACATAATTAACCTTATCATAATCTTTATTATGAATGTTTCTAATCATAACAGTGGTTTTCTGTCCATTAATTTTTGTTTAAACGTTCTTATGATATCATTATTATAAATTCAATTTTTTTTTTGTGAGAGACAAAATATGCCAAATAAGGTGTCATTACGTAGATCTTGAAAAGTTATGTGGATTCAAAAAAAAATACCTAATTCGGATACCCGAGTCAAAAGTTATGGACTTCCAAAGTTTTACGGTCAAACTGTTGGCTTTTGTGCCACGTGGCAGCACCTGGTGAAACACGCCCAACATTGGGCGTGTCTCTCTCCAACCGGTCACGCCCCTATGGGACGTGTTTAACTGCTATATTTTCGTAATTAATTTCAAAACGACTACTTATTCGTAATTTTTTATTAAAAAAGCAATAAATTAATTTTTTTGCCACCAACTCTTTCTTTCTTTCTTTCTCTGAAGTGTCATGCAGTTACTTTTATTTTTTGGTTCAGAATTTAGTAATTAGTGTGTTTCGGATGGATTTTGGGATTAAGATTTTAAATTCATTTCAAAAGAATATTGGAGACGATCGAACACATGTTTTCATTTCCACATGCTCAGTTTTCTAGTTTTAACTGAGTTACCATCATTTGGTTATGCAATTACTTATGAAATGACTCTTAATAGTTTAGGATTTTATGTTTATCATGTTATAGGAGATAAATTTATCTTTTATACATGCATAAAAATATGTGAGGTCTGTATAGGTCAATGTGAGGAAAAGAAAGAGAATAATAAAAATATGGCTCATGTTTTATATATATATATATATATATATAGTAGATAAATTTATCTCTTATAATACGAAAAATATTAAATCCAATAGTTTTAGTTTTTTTTGTACAAGGAAACTCAATAATTTAAGGATTTTATAATTATCATGTTACATGAGAAGAGAGATGCCAAAGATAAAAAATTATATGAAACTCATATATTGAAAAAAGAGATGTGTGAAATTTATGTTAGTACAAAAATCGAAAGATATATAGAAATTTTTGTTTTCTGATATTATATAAGAATTACAAAACCGATAGTTTAAATTGTTAGTGAATGCAAAAAAATAATTTATATATTATATTTTGTTTATAAGATAAATAAAGAGAAAATCTACTATTATGTTACATGTGACAATTTTTTCTTTTACATATCTTTCGATAACCGTATCATTTTTTTTTTTTTTCAGATGATAGAGCTCACAAATTTATCTTTATGACATGAGATAATTTATTTCCTTTAACATGAGATTAATAAAACTTATGAATAAAAGTTGAAAATGGGAATTTTATATATTATACAAGTAAACCCACTAGTTCGCTTGAAGTGCAACAAATACGACATACTGGGAGGGAAGCGTAGAATAACGGTGGAGGTGGAGCCTACACTTTAAGCAGGCGTGGCGTGGGTGTGCTGTGTGAATTGGATAGGATGATTACAGCTGATTTTTTTTGTTTTTCTTAATTAATCTTCACCTACCACCGCCTCCATTCCTAAGCATAGACGAGGGACCTACCCAATATTTCGCTGACATTAAAATTGGCTAGCAGAGTCGTTTGCAAACTTACATTGTCAAACAGAGACTGTAATACTTCTTAGAGGTGTTTAATAAAAGAGATATTTTTTTTTCCCAAAAAAATATCTCCAAGAATATGGGAGATTTTTTTTCCTGAAAAAGTGTTTGGTAGGTCTAAATTTTTATTGAAAATGTTGAATTAATTATAATGATGTTATAAGAAAATAAAAATACCATATATCAGAAGTTATTTTTGTTTGGGATTCTGTAGGGATATTTGCGGTTTTGAAAGTAAAAATTATCTGATCCAATTCCTTTGGTTTGATCATGTAATTATTCATTCAGTTTGAATTTTTTTTCAAATCCAATCCAATTTTTTTCGGTTTGGATTGGATCATTTTTCGACCTAAAATTTGTACGATGATTATTATGCAAATAACATATCTTTTTAATGTATTGACTTTGTAAAATTTGTATGATGATTATTGTGCAATCTAGAAGTATCATGCACCGATGATCTATTTTTTAATATAGTATAACAAAGAGTTGAATTACTATCTTTTAACTCAAACAAAAAATTTACGATGTGGTTGCTTGAGATACGGAGTAACATAGATCAAAAGCATAACAAGCACAAAAAAGCATTGACAACATGATGGAATTGACAACATTATTTTTCCTCTGACGAAAAAATTTCAATAACACGTGCAATGAAAAATATATGATGTATCTTACAAAACAAAAATATAACATAGATCGAGCACAACCGAAAATGGAGAAACATATCATTAGGATATTGTATTTGATTAGGATTTTACATGCAATTATTAATTATCAATAATTTTTATATTTAATTAGAATTATATTTTCTCTTGCGTTTAGAGGTTGATAGATTAATAAGTCTTAAATTTAGAATTTTGCTATATGATTTTTGAGCTATGACTGGGGAATAGGCTAAAGTGGGTAGAGGGTAAGGTTGAGGAATCACTGAATTGGTTCAGATTGGATCAATTTTCACAAACCAAACCGCAGACTGATCCAATTCAATTAAATTTTGCGATTTTTTTCAATTTTCGGTTAATTCGGTTATCGATTTTTCGGTTCGGTCACTGCGGTTTGGATCAGTTGATGAACACCCTAGGATTCTATAGTTAAAACTGAAAAGATGGGAAAAAAAGATTTCCGAAGATATTTTTAATTTTCTCATACCAAACGTTGGAAAAAAATTTGCCCCACCCCACTTCCCAGGATTTAAAAAAAAAACTCCATACCAAACAACCCCTCACTTCTTTATCGGTTAATGATATTGGAGGTTAGTTAAAAAAAAATCTCATACTTAATATAAATTGATATTATTATTAGAGAAAAATATTTTACCTCACATGCGACAAATTCCAAACCGATTGTGACCATTGCTATAAAAATTTAGTGTAAAAATGAAAAAATTTATATTTTTATATTTTCATTGAAGTGATACATGTTAAAATGCAAATAAAAACTTTCTCAATAAAAATTGATAAAAACGACAGAAACGTAAGTTTATGCATTTTTACTTAAACAAAAAACTAAATCAGATCTTATATATAAAAAAATTGAACTAGGTCAACTTTTAACCCACAAATCGATTTTCTCCATTCCCCTAAATCAAAATGCACAATGAAAAAAGAAAAGCCTCGCACGGGGTCGCTATTGCAGAGAAAGAAGAAAGTGAAACCACTGGTTAAAAGTTTGAATACCAAGTTTTATTGCAAATTAACTTATTATAGGATCAAGAGAAGATGACATGTAACTGGTGCAAGATGATGTATTTGATTTGAATCAATTGATATAAATCAAGATGATGCAAGAAAAAAGAAAAGCCTCGCACGGGGGTCGCTATTGAATAGTTGTTAAACTTTTTTTGCGTTTTTGAACTTATATTTTATATAGTTATGTAACTTATATCTTTTAAATAGGAAGTTGTTCATTGAATTTTGAGTAGTAACGTATGTGATATATATATATATTTTTTTTTTGTATCTTGACCTTAAGTAGTTGAAACTTTACGTTTTGTATTGTTTCTACCATCCTCTTCCGTTTCTAAGTAGAAACTTGATTTTGATAACATTGATTGTGATAGAATATTAAGCGTATGTTTGTGAAGATTTTTTTTTTTTCAGTTTTTCTTCTCTTTATATGCAAAAATTTTGCCAAACAAATTTTTATAAAATATCTTATTATGAAAAGAGCTTTTTTATATAATAAAAACAAGTTAAAAATTAAAGCTAAAGCTCTTAATATGAGATTTTTTATGTCAACTTTTTTACTCCTTAATTATTTACAGTTTTATCCTTATTCTAAACTTACTTTTATAAATTTTATCATTTATTGTAATAATTTATTCTAATAATAATTACCAAACAACTTTTAATTTTATTATTTATTTATTTTTTTATATCTGTAACTTGAAAAAATGTGCTAAACATGCTCAAAACCCATATTATTAGTTTAAATATATTTTAATTTTAAAAATGACATTTATTTTTAATTTATTTGTTATACAAAATAAATTATTTGATTTTATAGATAAATTATTTTTTTTTCGTTTATTGTGATTACAATATCATGAGATTGATATAAAGTGTATAAACTAAATTAAACAAAGGTTCTATTTTCTCGTATTGTTAGAGATAAATATCTCCTGCCATATAGACACTTGATGTGGTGGGTCCACCATCTATTAACAAAAAATGGCACAAATTTTTATATAAAAAATAATTATTTTATATAAAATGAGATAATAATTTTCCTTAAACAAAAGCATATCACGTGTACAGACAAAAAATATACCGTTTTCATTACGTATACTTATTTTTAATTTATTTCTCACAATTTATGTTGTTATGATTTTTAACAGAGAATATTTTAATAATAAAAGACGCTAAGGGTTAAATTAAAATGATTGTACGAGACTATATTAAAAACGTATGAAATTTGTGCCCGAAAAAAGGTATCAAATTGAAATAAACATAATGTATAGTGATTAAAAATATAATTTAACTTACTATTAACAATTCGTGTATATTACTATTTAAAATTGTATCATCTATTTTTTTACTTGAATAAGTACGTAGAAAAAAGAAATTGGAACAGAATAATAACTCATAAAACAGAATAAAATTCCTAAAGAAATAATACCAATATATATGATCTGATATTAATAAACAAATTTAAAAATAAAAAAATTTAAAAATTCATTGGAGGCTGTCTCAAAAATAAAATTAAAAATCCTAGCAGATATTAATGATTATATTTGCAACTTTACCATTTCATTAATTTTTAGACTTATTTATTTTCCAAATTTGAATATTCAATCAGGGGAAGGATCTGTTTACAAATTTTTGCAAATTAAATTATGTACTTCTGGGAGAACATAGTGTAACCTAGTATTCTTCCAGAAGAATATAATGTAATTTATAAGAGTTTGTAAAAGAAAAAATATAATCCTTCTCGTCAAACATAGCATACTTCCTACAATTAGATTTTCATAGCCGTATATAAACTGATATATTAAGTAATTTAATTTACCTGTACACCAAAACATTTTGAATAATTTTTTTTTACAGGATTACATATTTTGTAATAAAATATTGTTTCTCCCTTCTATGTTTATCCAATCTTTGGGAAAACAAATCAATCAGAAGCACTCAATTTAGAAGTTAATTATTCTTCTTCCATATAATAACTCAAACCTTGTAAGTTTTAACTACTGAGTTGGTATGGACGTATGGTAACCTGACAATCTATAGAGATAAACTTATCTCCTGGATTTGCCAAAGACTTAGTACGAGAGAATGATGTAAGGTGTCCCACTTAAGTTTGACCTCCATACCAAAGATTCATATTAAATTTTTTTACACAAATACGACTTGCCACTGGACACAATATAAATAAAGAAAACAAAAGTATCGTTTTAAAGGATACAAGTTTGTATCTTTTTAAGTGATTTACACAAAGTATGATTGGTCATACTTTGTGTAAATATGAGAAGTTTTTTTTTTTCTCCCCAATCACATCATGTAAAGTGAAAAAAATAACTTTTCAAATTTACACATAACTTGTGAATATAACCTGTGTAAGTCACTAAAAAGACATAACTTATGTCCTTTTAAATGACACACTAGACCCTATAAATAATATGCTAATTTAAAGGTGTCCCACTTAATATGTGAATATGAATAAGAGATCGTATCCTTTGACATTAAAATTTAAAATTTGACACCTCATTTGAGAGTTACTAAATCAAAAAAGATCAACGACTCTGATTTGTAAACATGTGAGATCATTGATTTTTTTTTTTTATCTAACAGTTCTTAAATGAGATGTAAAACTTTAAATTTGATACTTATATCAAACGATCCTAGCTCTGTGAATAATTAGCTATCTAAAAGTTTCCTTTTAATTAACATGAGGTGACACGACATAATTAACCCATGTATTAAATATTGCTTTTTTGGTAAAAGTAGGTAGGTATCAGAATTACAAAAAAAAAAAAAAAAAAAACAATGGATTCGTTTTCTAATTCAGTGACAAATCTCAGCTCCTTGTTATTCTGTACATAACAGAACTGCCTATTAGTTAAAGACAAACATCATTTAAATCGTCCCTCTCAAGTCAACATCTACTGCTACTGTAGTTTTGGAATACATTTGTTTGTTTTGTTATCGTTGTTGATTCGAAAAAAAAAAAAAAAACATTTTCCAATCAAGGAAACGAGGGTGTTGGCAAGTAAATGAATCCAGATATAGAGACAAGTCCAACAAGTTTTTTCTTTTCCTATCTGATACAACAGAGTACATACTGTGTTCATTTTTGAGATTTTGATCTATGTGATAGGTTGTGGCTACACAAAATGGTGCCTGAAAACATGAAGAAACAACTTGCTTTGGCTTTGAGAAGCATCCAGTGGAGCTACGCAATCTTCTGGTCCAGTTCAGCTACCCAACCCGGGTGGGTACTAACTGTTTCATTCACTGTATCTCTATTGTGATTTTTTTATTTTTTTTATTGAGTTTGCTCTTTCCCCTTCTTGAATATGTTGGTTTTCCAATACATGGAAAGACTTTATATTGGATGAGGCATATTATGATTTATTTTTCTCCTCTTGGTTAGTTTGACATCCAAGTGAATCTGTTTTATTGCTCCGACTAATGTGGATGATGGCGAAGTTTGATTGTGCAGTTTTGTTTTATACTAATGGAAGAGAATAATAAATCAACAATTCTAATCTAACCAACTACATAGCTACTTGAAATTCTGACTTCACTAATAGATTTTCTGGTATTACTGGTTATAAAGTTGTTTGCTAAGAAGCCATTATATTCAAAATTAATTTTTTGGCTGATAATTTTGAAGGGTCTTGAGCTGGGGGGAAGGTTATTACAATGGAGATATTAAGACTAGGAAAACAAGTCAAGGAGTAGAACTTAATTCTGATCAAATAGGCTTGCAGAGGAGTGAGCAACTGCGAGAGCTATTCAAGTCCCTCAAAACTGCAGAAACCAGCCCACAAACCAAAAGGCCTTCAGCGGCACTGTCCCCTGAAGATCTTACAGATACTGAGTGGTATTATTTGGTTTGCATGTCCTTCGTATTCAACATTGGCAAAGGGTAAATAATTTCTCATTTTTTCCTTTTTTTTTTTTTTTTTTTTTTTAAGTTTTGGATAATCAAATTGTCTTCCCTAAATGGGGGTTGTGTAATCTGAAGTGTGTGTTAGTCTTAGTTATCTTCAAATCTGTGTATGCTCGTAGGTTACCAGGAAGAGCTCTAGCAAATGGCCAACCCATTTGGCTCAACAATGCCAATTCCACTGATTGTAGAGTTTTTAGTCGCTCTCTGCTGGCAAAGGTAAGATTCTGTTTCTTGACTTTGCTTGATTAGAATGTCGTTTTTTTTTATACTCTTTAACTCTTTACCTTGCTTAAAATGACAAAAAAGTCTGAAATATGTCTTCTTTGTTTGGTTTTTGTTTCATAAACACACACGTGACAATTGTCTTCTCTCATGCTCAGAGTGCATCCATTCAGGTAAACATCCTGATTTTTCTTTACTTAATCATCCCTGTACTATAAACTCCAATAGTTATTAACATGTTATCTTAGTACTATCAAATATGATGCGAAGAAATTTAGATGTGTTCGAAGAGGTCTTGCTTTTGAAACCAATCTGTACTCTGTAGTGTTTGGTCTGGAATTTATGCAACAATATGTATCTTAAATTCCTAATTAGTAATTACACCAAGTAGAAGAGAAAGCACTCTAACATTCGTCCTGCATTCATGACAATTTCCTCTGGACATAAGCAGTAGACCTGTAGTTTCTGCAATGGTAGCTTGTTATCCTAATTCCCAATCAAGGCAAGACTACTTAAAATCTTGTGATCTGTTCCGTGCATGTAGTTTTCTTCCAACAAGGGACTGAGATTCCAAATCTACGACTACGATGACCATAATGACCATCAAAACTAATTTCTGTCATATTTAGTAGGAAAAATCTAATCAATGCACTGTGTAATTTGTTTTCTGCATCTCATCTTTCAGACAGTGGCGTGCTTTCCTTTTATGGAAGGGGTTATTGAGCTAGGTACAACTGATCTGGTCAGTTTTCCCTTGATTTTAACATAATATTTTTATTCTGTTATCCCCCCCAACCACCTCACAACCATGTTGCTGATTTCTTCCCTTTTTTGTGTGTGAAGGTCTCAGAAGACCTCAGTATCCTTCAACGGATCAGAACTTCTTTCTTGAATATTCTGTATGTCAATGTTCCTAATAAGTCTGGAGCTACATTGAAATCAAGAAATGAGGAAGATATTGCTTGTGTAGCATTTGATCATAATGCATATGATGTTGAATCAATTCCAGAAGTAGGGTATGAAGTAATCAACACAGCCTCTCCTAATGGTAGTTCAAATGCTTTACAAGCCAATCAAGCACCAGATGAAACATGCATGGTTGAAAAGATAAACGGTGGCACCTCTCAATTCCAAAGCTGGCAAGTTATGGATGATGAATTGAGCAACTGTGTCCCTAACTCCATGAATTCTAGTGACTGTATATCACAAACTTTTGCCAGCTATGAGAAGATTGCTTCTGCTTCCATGGGTGAAAACCCTTCTGACCCTTGTGCTAGAGACATTCAAAAGTGCAATAACCCAAAAATGACCTTAGTGGATCCTCTAAGTGATGATCGCCATTATCAGAGAGTTCTTTCTTCCATTTTAAAAACCTCAGACCAGTTAATTATGGGGATGCATTTTCAAAATTCTCATCGTGAATCAAGCTTTGCCAGTTGGAAGAAAGGAGGGGCAATAGATTACCAAAGGCCAAGAGCAGGAACCTCACAAAACTTATTGAAGAAAGTAGTGTTTGAAGTTCCAAGGATGCACTTGGATGGGCTGCTCGAGTCTCAAGAAGAGAATGATTATAAAGAAGGAATGAGACTAGAGGGTGATGAAATTGGCATGAACCACGTTATGTCAGAAAGAAGGAGAAGAGCAAAACTAAATGAAAGGTTTTTAACCCTTAGATCAATGGTCCCTTCAATTAGTAAGGTAATATATATTTTAGTCATGACATTTGTTCGCTTGATTTTCACTGCTCCTATTGATTAAATGCATCATTCTTGCAGGATGACAAAGTTTCAATACTAGATGATGCAATTGAATACCTTAGAAAGCTTGAGAAAAGGATAGGAGAGTTGGAAGCTCGCAGGGAGCTAATAGATATGGAGACTAGGACTAAAAAATCACCTCAAGATTTGGAGGAGAGGACTTCTGATCAGTATTTTAACAAAACTAACAATGGCAAGAAATCAGTGATAAAAAAGAGGAAAGCTTGTGAGATAGATGAGACAGGGCTAGAGATTAACTCAGATGCTTTTAGAGGCAGTTCAACTAAAGATATTACTGTCAATATGAGTGACAATAAAGTTGTGATCGAAATGAAGTGCCCTTCGAGAGCAGGAAGACTGCTGGAAATTATGGAAGCAGTTAACAGTCTCAGTATAGACTTCAATTCAGTTCAGTCGACAGAAGCTGATGGGAATCTTTTTCTGACCATTAAATCTAAGGTGAGCACTTGGATATGTCTTTTTGGTTTTATACTTTTATTTGTTAAACAGAACATGAATAACTGATAATGTTCTGCATTTTATATTTGTTTCATACTTCCTAGCATGATCATCTCTCAAGTGTATACCCCATTGCCTTTTATCCTTTATTTGCAGTTCACAGGATCAACTGTTGCAACAGCAAAAAGGATCAAACAAACACTCCAAAAAGTGGCTTCGAAGTGTTGAATCTTTTGATTTCCCTAAAAAACCATGGGGATGTTCAATTTAGTTCCTTCCACTGCCGTGTGACTGAGGGTTCATTAGATTGATGGAGTCACAGCTGCAAGTTCTTCTTGGAGATTCTTTTTGAAGACTTTTAATAAAAGGAAAAAATATAGTTTTTGGGCAATACCATAACTCTTGGTGATGTAACATGGACTTTTGTTTAAGCAGTTGTAAATGAGTAGATAGACTTAGTTGACTAGCCATTAGCTCCTATAGCTTAAAACAGCATGAACATTGACCACTGACTATATTTTGATCGCTAGACACACATTCTTAATTATGGTAATCTTTCAAGTAGCACGTGATATTGAAAATGAACCCATCTACATTATTTGCCGAGAGCATCATACTGAAGTGAACAACTATTTTGACCTCATTTTTGTTTTTTTTTCTGTATGAATCAATAATTCTCACTTTGTTTACAGATTTCTAAGTCATGGGACTCTAAAATTCATGTGGCTTAAGAAATGCATGTAGATTTTAGAGAGTACACGTAATATACATACAGATTCTCAACATGAAAGAACACATTCCTATTAGAACTTCTCATTACATACTCATCCAATTTCATAATCTTTCCTATCTAGTAATGTAAAAAGAGAAAGCATCAAGTATTTGTAGAGGAAAATAAAATACTGGGAGGATTGCAAGGGTTGTAAATTGTCTCCTCTTTATAATGAAATACTGTACGGGTGAAACATTAATGGTAAAAAATTATATTACAGAAGTGACAAATTTTGACCCATAGTTGTGATTACCATCAATTATTCCATTCATTTTTATTGACGGTGTAAAGAACCAATTCAACCCAAAATGTTAAGCCGTTGGGTGGGTGAGACTATTTATATATCTCAACATGCTCCCTCACACGAGAGTCCAGGGCTTAAAGGGTGGACAATGCACAAGCCCACTACCTGTGCGAAGAAAGAAAGTGGGGTGGCGAGGATCGAACTCGGTACACCGAGACTATGATACCATGTAAAGAACTAATTCAACCCAAAAGCTTAAGCTGTTGGGTGAGACTACATTAATAATTTTATATATTCCAACAAATGAGATTAATATTTATCATTTTATAAGAAATAATTTTATCTCCTATACATATATAAAAGTATGTGGGGCCTGTATGAGGCTATGTGAAAAGAAGAAAAAGAAAATATAAACCTCACACACTTTCAGTGTGAACACTGTGTGTAGGAAATAAAATTATCCCCACATGAGAAATATTAATCTCTTTATTTATTTATTCCCTAAGAATACTTGGTCTTGGTCAAATTAAGTTTACAGTATTATAATATTTCTACTTTTTATATTGAGATCAAAGCACTACTTTGCTGGCTCTTGACGGATCCATGCGTAGATCAGTTTTTAAAGTATGGGGTAATACAACCCACAGCCGGCCAGAATATTCCAATTTGTTGTCAAGAGATAGTATCTGGTCATATTAATTCAATATACTTAAAATAATGATGTTCACACCATTCAATAGTACTGCATTATGCGAGTAAAAAAGAGAATATCTTGACTAAGGGGATAATTTTCAATACGACCTGCTAATATTAATTTGAACATGATATGAATTTCTTTTTTTATGTGTATCAACCACTGCCGACCCCAAAAAAATCATACTGTGTTCTTGTTAGGGATATTCATATTATTAAATAATTATTTAATTATTTATTAATTTAAGGCAATTTAAATAATTTTTATTCACAAAAATAAAATTTAAAAATTATTTATGTCGTATCATATAAGTCTGTAGAATAAAATAAGTTGTATTTATATACAAAATTTTAACACAAATAACTATTTGTATGATCATCATATTGAATTCATATCAATCCAAGCACAGATGAAAATTTTCATAAAATTTTTTTGTGACTGAGAATGTCAGTCAAAAATACTACTGAAATGATGATATTCTCGAATTCCCATGGAAAAAATTTCAGATGATTGATAATTAACACTCCCTTCGACCCTATCCGTGACAGATATTATCTATAGTTGTCACTTTTCAACCCTATGCTTCCTAACGCTCTGGTAAGCTTTTTCATGTTTCCATAGCTTCACATTGTTTTTGCTTCATTTTGCTCCGAGATTTTTCCTCAAACTTTATTATTATTATATGCTGGAAGAATAATTGCACTTTTTTGGTCCATTTCTAACAAAATGCAAAATAATACTGGTTCAAACTGAGTTTGAAGGAATTAGTTGAGGCGCTTGTATTTAGTGCTGGTTCTGACAAATAGTGCAGTGTTGTTCTTCGTGATTTTTTTTTTTGTTTTTAAATGCTGATTTTGTTTTATTTTTAGATTATGTAAAAATGAAAATTTAATTTTAAATTGTAAATGTTTTGAATGAAAATGATGGGTAGGGTTAGTTTGGTAAAATTATCTCACATTTTTAATAATATTTGATAATTAATCAAACGTAAATCTAAAAAATTTAAGTCAACATTTTTGATAATATTTTAACTTACTAAATAATTTAAATTTTTTTTTTTTTTTGAAAACTCATTTTTCTATCATATTTTCAATAATCATAATTTTTGAATAATTTTTTTTTCCGAATATTCAACTTCAAAGTACTATGGACCTCACTGCACTGCACCTACCCTTTGATTGCTTTATGGATGTCATACGTTCGCTGCTGACACTTGGTAGTAGGAAAAAAAAAATTAGTCAGGAGAGTGGAGTGAGAAAAATAATTTAACCATCAAAAGGAGTAAAATTAAAAAGTGATTGGGAATTTTTTTTTGATGGGTAACAATTTGAATGATATCAATAGGAAATATTACCATCTAAGGTATGGTAAAATAATCTTTTCTTATCTTATCCAGTAATAAATTTTGGTCTACTAAATATTTTTTCTTATCTTATCCGGTTATAAATTTTTCCCACCATGTTCTCGACAAATTTTTTCACTGATAAAAAAAATATCTCCTCTATCAAATATCCCTTAAGTGAATGTATGTATTTGACTATAGACCTCGTGAGTAAAGGTACTAATATATTGTTTAATATTTTATTAATAGATGATATCTTATGTTGTCTTGATAAGAAGAAAACTCATATCATTTAGATATTGTATTTGATATTAAAAAAATTAAAATGACAGCTGGCTTTCCACGAGCACACAATGAATGACTGATTCGTTGTCCGTTCTCGAACTCAATCATGATGAGACTTCTGATCCTGAATGATGTCTCGTAGTAAACAATCGGGACTCTTGGAATTTGACCAGGTTTTTCACTGTGTGGACCCTTTTTTTCTTTCAGAAACTAGACATTAATGCATTCATAGAATATTTTTTTTTTTTTGGTATAAAATAATGAAAATCGAACATATAATTTAATATAAATTATTTAATTTTTTAAGAAATTTATTTTTTTAATTCAAAAGACTAAGGTGCATTTAATACATATTTTGTTGAATGACCAACATACAAAAATAAGAATTTTATACTATTATCTACCAAATTTTTTTTTTATACTATTCGTTATTTAATATAATTATTAGAATATTTTTATGCTTGATATGCGTACAGTATGATTGGAAACATTAAAGAACAAAGATTAATGATTTTTGATTCTGTAAATAAAATTGTCATTCGATTAGAGAGTAACAAATTCAATCTTTAATATCATTTCTCAAGTTATTTTATCCAATATTTCTATTATTTTAAAAATCAAATATAATTTTTTATCAAATACTTTAATTTATTCCACTTAATATAAATGCCAACAAAAATTTCAAAAAATTAATAATAAAATTTTACAAATAATTTATTTCCTTTAAAGTGATATAATTTCAAACAAACAAAAACGTATAAAGCAACAAGGACAAAGATATTTTTTGATTCTGCGTACAGTATGATTGGAAACATTAAAGAACAAAGATTAATGATTTTTGATTCTGTAAATAAAATTGTCATTCGATTAGAGAGTAACAAATTCAATCTTTAATATCATTTCTCAAGTTATTTTATCCAATATTACTATTATTTTAAAAATCAAATATAATTTTTTATCAAATACTTTAATTTATTCCACTTAATATAAATGCCAACAAATAAAATTAAAAATTTCAAAAAATTAATAATAAAATTTTACAAATAATTTATTTCCTTTAAAGTGATATAATTTCAAACAAACAAAAACGTATAAAGCAACAAGGATTTAGGGCAAAAATTAAAGTTTTTTTATAATTATAATTTAGTTCAAAATTATAATAATATTTTTTCATTATAATTTTTTAAATTTTCAACTTAAAATGATGTCATTTTGAAAGTAAATATAAATAATTTATTTAGAAACATTAAAGCCAAACAATAATTATTTTAAGGAAAAAATACGTGTTATTTTAAAGAATGTAAAATTATATTATTTTAAATGAGAGAAAAAAATAGATAAAAAAAGAGAGAAAGAGTCGGCAAAAAAAATATAAGCATAAATCTCATTTCTTTGTGAGAGTAAAATGACAAAAATTGTATCATTTAAAAGGATAATCATTTTTTCCTTATCTTAAACCAGAGCGGTACTTACAAATCAAAGTTTTGCATGTTCAAGAAAAAAAAAAAAAGACAGGTGATTGAAAATGTCTCTCTATGGAACACAAGAAGTGACAAATATTAGCAATAACACGAAAGAGCACTAAAAGACATTAATTATAAGAAAAAAATATTTCTAATTTTATTGCACTAAATTTTTTCTGTTAGGCAGAAAAATATTATTTCCAATATAAATAAAAAAGTGACAGGCTTATTTACCAAAGCGTGTAAAACCTGCCACATAACCCACTTTCATGTTATCTAATGCAGCCGGGCATATATTTACACCCATCAACAGCAACACAGATCATGAGATGACAAGTGTATAATTAATAATACTTTCTATAGTTGAGGAACAAAATTCATTAATAAAATTGATTCATGAGTAAAAAAATCATTACAATGAAATAACTTTGTTTATGGTCCTCTGAACTCTAGCTATTCCAATCTCAAGAATCATACCAATCCCATCATCAATTCCCATATCAATCTAGACAGGCAGGGAAGAACAAGATACCCAAACAAGTAATAAACAGCAAGAACCTTAACCCATATACAGTTTGAAGTACCTCATTACTTTTGCAGAGTAAAGCATTAAATGTGATATTATTCCCATTCAATTGTTGATGGCGGCTTGGACGTAATGTCTTGCACAACACGGTTTACACCACGGACACCATTACAGATCTTTCGCGCAACATCGTCAAGGAATTTGTGCTCAAAGTAGTACCTGGGATTTATTTCATAATATAGTTAAAACAAATTGCATTGAATGGGATAGTTTCATAAATAGGAAAAGAAAATCCCATAGAAAAATTTAAAGGAACTTGCATTCCAAGTAAAAAATCAATGCCCTGAAACTGATGTATGTTTAACAAGGACAATGCCCAAGTATTTAATTAAGATCAAGATATAGCTTAATGAGATGATAGTGTGCTTAAGAAACACCACTTCCTCCTGTATATTTCAGAATTTTCATATATTAGGCGTTCTTTAAAGTCTCGAGTAGGTGTATAAGTTCTTATAATCTCGCGGTAAAGACATTGACGGAGCCAGCAAAGTAACCAAGCCAGGGCCTAAAAATTTAGTCCGTGCCAAACACTAAATTTTTGAAACGTGGCTAGCTACGATTATTTGGCTATGTTTAAAACGCGGCTAATTTTTAAAAATTAACCAAGGCCAAGGCACAGGCTAGAGCCAATGTGGCTCCGCCACCTGATAAAGAAACCTTCTGCAGTATCAAATAAATATGCAACAGCAACAATATTGAAAAGCAGAATATTCTATCATGGGAATCGCATCAGACTTTATTTGTTTCATTGAATAATTTGCTAGAAGCATATTTGACCTACAGATGGTAATTTAGTACCATTTTTAAAAAAGAAAGAAAGATTATGCAGCAGCAACACAGCATAACCAAACATGCTTTTCATAAGTATATTCTGCAAATGGAGCACAATCAGCTGTAATAAGAAATAAAAAGTTATCTAGCAGCATAGCCATACATTTTACAGTTGAAATCTTACCAGTCTGCAGTCATTCCATCTTGACTCGTAACAGCTCTGAGAGCAACAACATGAGAGTGTGTTCTTTGATCACCTTGAACTCCAACAGATCTTACTGGCAAAAAAACTGCAAAGGCTTGCCATATTGAATCATAAAGCCCAGCATCCTTGATTGACTGAATGAAAATCTCATCAACCTGGAAATATAATTGGACTTAAACACCAGAGGTAAATCAATATTATAGGGACACATAAATCCATAAGCACAAAATTTCCATGTACCTGTCGGAGAATATCTAAGGCATTTCCTTGAGTCACATCACCCAAAACTCTCACTGCAAGGCCAGGCCCGGGGAATGGGTGGCGTTTTAGAAAAGCCCCTGGAACGTCCAAGATCCTCCCTAATTGACGAACCTTTATACATGAGAATACAAAGAACAAAAAAATCAATGCATAACACAACAAACACATAGATAGATATGATCAAGCTAATAGATCAAATGTAAAACCTCATCCTTGAATAGAAGTTTAAGTGGTTCAATAAGTTTCAATTTCATGTCCTTTGGAAGACCTCCAACATTATGATGACTCTTGATGGTATGGGAATGGGTTCTACCACTTCCAGGTGGTGGGCACGATTCAATCACATCAGGATACAAGGTTCCTTGAACCAAATAAGAAGGTTTCTTTCCCAGTTTCTGCTCTAGCTTCTGAGCAAAAGCATCAAAGACGCAGATAAACTCTTTTCCAATAATTTTCCTCTTTATCTCAGGATCGGTTACACCTTTAAGCTTTGTAAGAAATTGATTAGCAGCATCCACACACACAACCGGCAGATGAAGATCCTTTTCAAAGGTTTCCATCACACGTTCCTGCTCCTTATACCTGTACACACATAAGAAGAATGATAAAACCACATATTTGAAATTCAAGATCTACATACAGAATCTTTTTTTTTTTTTAAATATTTCAATCGGTTCATAGCTTCACAACTACTCCGATTCAGAACGGATCCCGATATTAAGACTTTAAATCCCTCTGAAAGATGGGACTGAGGAGAATGAACATGCTCTCACCCCCTACTCAGTTTCCTAACACCAACTGAACTACCATCATTTGGTATCTTCGTACAGAATTTAACTGAAAGATAAGTCACCTAAGCAAGCCATTGTCGACAAAGATACAATGAAGCCTATCCCCAATGGCTTTATGGACTAGAGTAGCAGCAACTGTGGAATCCACACCTCCAGACAAGGCACAAATGACAAGCTCATCAGGCCCCACCGTATCTTTGATCACTTTCAGTTCTTCCTCCATCACATCCTCCATGTTCCACCCCGGTTCAACCCCACAAACATCAAAGAGAAAATGCCGCAGCGTTTCCATTCCTTGTGGGGTATGTGTCACCTACACAAAGAAACAATGTAATTTTCAACAATCATTTCCATAAAGCACAAGGTAAAGTTTTAAACTTTCAATTCTAATATGAAAAGGTTATACCTCAGGATGATACTGTAGGCCATAGAACTTGGAAGAAGGATTTTCTATGGCAGCGACTGCGCCCTGCTGGCTTCGCGCGACGACGTCGAAGCCAGGGGGAAGCGTGACGGCCTCATCGCCGTGACTCATCCAAACGACCTGTCGTTTGCCGACGTTGTCAGAGCCGAAGAGTGCGGAGGGCTTGTCGACGTGAATTTCCATGCGACCGTACTCTTGCTTGTGGCCGACACGGACATCGCCGCCGAGACGCTGGACGAGGAGCTGGAGGCCGTAGCAAATGCCGAGGACGACGACGCCGTTGGATTGGGCCCATTCGAGGAAACCGTCGGGGAAGGAAGGGGAATCGGGGGTGTGGACGGAGTGGGGCCCACCGGAGAGAATGACGACGGAGGGTTTGTGGTCAGTGATGGAGTTGAGAGAGGAAGTGCCGGAAATGCAAAGGGAGAAGACTGAGAGGCTTCTGATTCGGCGAGTGATGAGGTGAGTGTACTGTGAACCGAAGTCTAAAATCAGAACCAAATCCGATTTCACGCTTTTCGGGTCCATTACCTCCTCCTACTCCTAGGGTTTATGCTTCTCCCTAAAGGGTACCAGCCACCAAATCAGGGTTTATGCAAATGCAATAATGGTTATTTATATATATATATATATATTTTTTTTTTATAAATAATAATCGTGTGACATTAATTACTAATTAGTAGCACTAATAAGTAATAGAGTTTTATAAGAGTTATGTTGTATAAAAAGTGATTATGCAAAGTTATAGAGATTCATTTTGCGTACCGTAGTTTTTTTTTTTTCTTTTGCTTCAAAAAATGTGAGTCCCACAAAATGTTGTGTGCATAGGAATTTTTTTTTGTGTAATGTTAAATGAATTTTTTTTGTGTAATGTTAAATAATAAATACAAACCCTAAGTAATAACCATGCTCGGTTTGGCGGGAAGCGTTCCAAATTTTTCTTCCTATAATCTAAATAATAATTACGTTTATATATAATTTTTTGTGCTGATACTTTCATTTTTAATTTAGTCTTATCATTTTTAAATAATCATTCTTTTTATTATTTATTACTGTTATAACAATGTGAGATTAATATGAAATTAATATAAAACAAAATTTAAATTAAAAAATAACTATTACTTATTGGATTAAAAATACTAAAAATATGATATTATTGATTCTTATATGCAGTATTTATACTTTGTTATGTTATAACTCTAATAAATGATATTATGACAATGACGATGAAAATTTAGATTAAATTTTTTCAATGAAAATTAAATGGAATGCACATGAATAAAAATGTATTTTAACATGATAATTATTAATAATGGATTAGTGGTGTGCATTTAATTTAATAATTAGTAAAGGAGTTTTGTATTGCACCAAGCAATGTGTCCCTAAGTACTAGCAGTATCATTGATTAATTGTAAAAATTGAATTCTTTAAAATGGAATTATGCCAAAAATACACGTCAATGATATAATAAAATTAATGCGAGCATATACATTATTTGAATCAAATTTAATTATAAAATTATTAATTTGGGTAGACATGTCCTTTTATTTAGCCAAGTAAGTAAACCATCACTTTCCCTCGTAATTTTCAATTTTATTTTGACTTTTGGCAAGCAAATCCAAACAAATTTCTCACTCCTTAAAATAAAGAGTAAAGCGCTAAAAAAATACAATTCTTATATTAGTCTCTTAAAAAAATATCTATATTAATTATTTTTAGAAATTAAATTAAGTCTTCATTAATTTTTGAGAGACCACGTTTCTAAAAAATTGAAATTATAGCAAGATAAAAAATTGACATTTTTTTATAAGAGATAAAAATAAAAAGGGTGCATCTAATCTTATATTATAAGAGATACTCTTCTCATGTCATAGACATCAGATAAATTCCACTATATGTTAAAAAATAATAAATAAATAAAAGACACATTTATCAATATATCTACAATATAATATAACTCTCTCTTATTACATAAGAGAATAATTTTCCAAGTAAAAATTATATTTTTTTTGTTAGGGACTCCAATCGAAGTTTACTCTAGAATTAATTAGCATCAAGTGACAGCAAGGTCTGACTTCAATGAAATACAATATTAAAGAGGTCTGCGAATATCCATAGCGATGAAGGTTTAGACATAATAATCCTATAAAAAAAAGTGGGATGAAATAAATATATCTTTTATATATATATATATATATATATATATTTAAGATTCATATTTTATTTTTCTCTCTTCTTTTTTATGGCTACACATATTTATATATATATATAAAAAATAATTTTATCGCCTACAATATAAAAATAAACACTAATAGAAAAAATAATACTTGAAAGCATATGAAAAAAGCAAACCAACAAATATGAAATGGTTGGATTGCGTATTAATATGCGAAAAATAATTTGATATGACATCCAAAAATCCAAAATAAATATTATAATGAAAAATGGGTGTTCCTATTGTATGTATAAAATGATGTTTACAAGTTTAATTTAATTATATCTTAGGAAGCACACTATTGGTCACCAAATTTAGGATTTATTTAAAATAAAAATAAAAAATTGCTTGCTTTTTAATTCTACCAAATTGCTTTATCATCTCCAAGGAGACATTGGTTCATTGCAATCTATCATGTCTCTTGTATCCATCTCAGATGCCATCTCCAATACCAGATTTTCAAGGACATCTTCCCCTACCTCTATTGCAATGCTTTCTGCATCAACCTCTATATTTAGCCATGATCCACGTCTTGCTAAGTCCTTTCCAACAAGCTCTTTTAATGTTATTGGTGATGGATGAGGAAGAAAGTGCAAGTCAATGAGTTCTGTAATCTCTCTAATCAGAACTTTCTTCAAAACATATGCTTGGACTTTTGGATTTTTTGATGAAATATGAGGTAGGAAGCCACACTTCTGGTATACCTCCTTGAAAGTTTCGATAACACAGTCAAGCAAGATTGTACTACAGCCAGAAAGTTGGCCAGTTAATCCCTTCAATTCATCAAAGGTGGATGGATCCAGCAATAGCTCAGATGGTTCGCTCTTAATAACAAGTTCATCCCCTTTTAAGCTGAAATCCTGCAGAATTTCCCTTACATAGTCTGAGATGTCTTCGGAGGAAGAAGTTAAATTGTTTATTGGATACAAAGAGGAACTTATAAAGCCTGTAAAATGGTTCTCTTCAAATTTATCATGTATCAATGATCCATCTGCAGAAGTACTAAACTGTCAAGGCCTGATAATAGTGTGAATAAGATAAAGAAACTTGAATATCTGATATCTCCAGATTCAAAACCATACCTGGTTGAAATGTTGGTGGGTTGGTGACATCATTCCCAACATATTCAGCACGGGGTTGCTCAACTCTCTTCCTCATGTTCGAAGAATCTTCTATTATCTGACATGATGAAGCAACTCCTGGTGACATCTGGATCTCTCCAAATTTCTTTGTTCACGTTAAGGATAAAAAAGAGAAAAAGATAGGATCAATTGATAAATGTAAAACATAGAAGGATCTATGTGTCACTTCAGATTAAATGTCTAAAGAAGCTTACCAAAAAATATTCAGTTGCTCCGGTTGTATTATTTATGTTTAAGTCCCGAGTAGGACTCTCCTTACATTCGTCATCTGATTCAGAAAACATATCCATATATCTAATTTCTGTCTTACGTATATCGTAACAAGATTTTATAAGCTTCTCAGACTATGATAAAGAATTGATAGATTGCATTTGCATGGATGATACAAGAGACACATATTTATTAATTTATAAATGTCTATGTTCCGAGAAGGCTGAAAAATTAGTTATATAGAGCATACCTCTGGGAATATCATAATGTGCATGCAGATTGGCGCCAGGAAGACTTTTCCTGATACTAATATCTGCATCAAAAATGGCCACCGGTGGTTCCTTGATTTTCTGTCCCAAAGTGCTATTGTGACCATTTTCCCCTTCTTTCTGAAGCTCCACCTTTGTTCTGAGGACCATTTCATAGTTATTATAATATCTCATCCCTTCAGTGACTGGAGTATTATTTCTGTTACTACTGCAACTTTCACCAAATGAAACATCTTCCTGTCCCATGCATAACTCAGAATCCTTGAACTTGATAATCTTGTTTTTCTTCTTCAAATAAAGATATGAATTCAACCTTTCTCCAATACTAGCATGGACATTAGTTGGTGAATTTCTTCCAGCAATTTCCAATTCTTTTACTTTTTTACCATCTTCCAAGCCCTGGGAAATGCAGGGAAGTTTACATGGCACTTCATCAGTGGTCCTCAACTGCTGTTCTTTACTCCTCACTCTCTTGGCATGCCTCAACTTTCTCTTCATACGACCAAGGGGAAAATATGAAGGCTTAATATTTTGCGCATCATAACTGTGGCATTTAGGAGAATGAGGCCGAGGACAGCCAAAGCTAGTGTCAGCAATTTTTTTCACATTATATGTGCCAGGCTTCAAAACTACTATTCTGTTTGAGGACCGAGGTTCACAACTTGAACATGAATCATGTCTATCAAAGGACTTAAACGATTTTACACATCGTCTAGCATTACTATTTTGAGATTTATTGAATCTGATCATCCTTTTTTGCCTTGCATGATATGGTTCTCTCACTTGAGAACTCTGTGAGTCATGAATCTGTTTTACTAGCAGAGAGTTTGGATCTTGCAGAAGTTTTACGAAAAGTTCCTTGTTTGAATTTAAAATCTGTAAAGCATTGAAGAATTGTTCAGGCTGACAGCCTGCCCCATCTTTACCTTGAACATTTTTATTGACAAATCTCTGATCAACAATCATCTTTGTTACATCATTTCCCCAATCTGCTACTTGATCATTCTCCATGCATCCCATACTTTTCCAACTATAATCTCTTCTTTTTCTGGAACTTACCTGTAGTTAGAATTCTTCCATCAACTTAAGACATTATGGCAATCACCTTGATAAGTGGGGGACGGGGGAGAATATGTGGTTGTAAAAAGGGTGAAAACATCATTCATGCCATGATTTCAGGAATTAGACTCTTGAAAGCAAGGGGTCCTGTTATAATATCAACCTTATAAATGGAAGTATGTTTGATCAAAACTTACACCAATGTGAGGGCACTTTTCATCAACTTTGCTAAGCAAATCTGAGCTATTTCTGGAGTTTCCATTTCCTGCAGCTTGTAACAAAATTCGTAAGTTCCAAACTTCAGAGTAGAGGGGCAAAATTGATTACAAATAGTTTCCTGACCTTCAGGAAAATTAAAAATTGATTTCAAGTGTAACAACTTCAAGTAAAAATATGGTCAATGGTGGCACAGCAGAAAAATATTCGTGTAAAATTGCAGCAAATATATTATAGTAAATGCAATATGCATCTAAGAAACTTGGAGCCTTTCTGGATGATGTGATGGAAATTCTATTACCTAATATTATTTAAGGTAAAAAAAATTGAACTCTTACCAGCAGCATGTGTATTCAAATGCCTCCTATTGGAAACCAATCTTCTGTTGGAATGACCTTCACGAAAATTGAAGATTCTAAACATTCGCCATGTGCAACCTGACTCGCATTTTTGGTTAACCACAGGAGGAGATCTTCTCGCCATGACAAAGAGGAAAGCTATTATCTGTGATCTTTTAGTCAATTTTAACTATAATGGGAAAATCAGAAAAGTCTGTGCAAGCACAAAGATGAGAAAATGTTTCAGAATGTCATCTATACATTGATAAGAAATCAGAATCTAAAGTACTTACTGATAATTAGTTTCAAATCCCACAAAAAGTTTAAGTACTAACCATTGAAATAGAAAAAAAAAAAATGTATATATGAAAAAGATAAAAACTCAAAAAGAGTTTAATTTTACAATTGAATGATCATATTTTCTAAAATCAAGCAACTATATTTATATATTTGATCTAACCAATTGACAACTTCACATATTACCCCAACCCCGGAACAAAAAGCAAATAAAAGAATGAAAAGGAATCCACCTTGTGTGTAACACGTTTGGACCAAGGTTACTTTCTCTATTACTTATGTGATTGAACTTTGATTAGGACCCAACCTCGAACTTAATCATTAATTCCTATCACTACCAAGTCATTACATTTTCGATCACAGCAATATACCAACTCGCTAAAAGGAAATGTTATATATGTAAAGCTTCTTTTTCTTTATTATTACATGCAATGTAAAGCTGAATCCTTTAAATTACATCATCTTATGGTGGTAAACGGGTTTTCCATTTTCCATAGTGAATTTCCAATCTTGGTTGATACGTACAATGACCATACTAACTAGATGCTTTTAGCCATAGTTACACTCAATTCATAATATAATGTATTTCTAAGTCTACATTGGAAATTGTGAGTATATAATAATTGTATGTGTGTGTGTGGAGGTAGAGAGAGATACCTGAATTATAATGCCTAATTTAAGTCCTTATGCAGCTTAAAGGCTTAGACAAGTGCATGATGATGATGATGATGAAGATCCAGAATAGAAGAGGTTGAGTGTGGACATGTGAAACACAGATATAGGAACACGGGGGATGTGTCTGTCTGTATAATCAATGGGATACAGATTTGGACATTTAATAATATAAAACACGACAATGACAGGTAAATTGTAAAACAAAATTGGTTGAGGAAAGCTTTTAACTGAAGGCAACTTGGCTTGCTTTTTTTGCTTTCCCATATCTCTCTCAATTCTCAAACTATCCTATCACTTCCTTGCAAAATTCAATTCCACCTTCCTTTATCTCATCTCAATCAAAATTTAACCGTCTACTATTCTGACCCACTATTTGTTGAATCCAGCTCCGTGATGTCTCAAAATGCACCAAACGTTGTCGTTTTTAAGGAATCTTCCATCTTGCTAAAGCTTGTCGTTGACTGACTTCTTTCGCTGGATAAGACGTGTTGTTGTACATAGTATAGAAGTCCACATTGAGTGTGTCTCTTTGTATTCTTCAATTGGTTTGCTATATAATAGCACCAATGTTGTGTAGTTCAATATAACAAGGATTACAATGAATACCTCTTGTCTCTTGATAATTAACATGGTATCAGAGCCTCGCCGCCCCCCACTTTCTCTTGTGGCGTTTCTTAGCACAGGTAGGCTGGGCCTGTTGCATTGTCCACTCTTCAAGCCCAATGGGCTCTCGTGTGAGGGGGCGTGTTGAGATATATAGTCCCACATTGGTTGTATGTGCAACTAATGTGGAGTTTATAAGGCCTTGGGCACTCCCATCCTTTGAGCTAGCTTTTGGGATGGTGACCTCAAGGTTCTTAACAAGACGTTTTCCTCTCATTCTTGTTGCGCAGGAAACAACCCCTGGCCCTTGGAAAACTTTTCAGTGCTACCGATGCACTGAAGTTCAGTCCATTAGTAGTTCATTTATACTAGAATACGTAGGGCGGATTCTGCGTAAATTTCTAGAATCCTACGATGGATCCCCCTACGTATTCTAAGATAAATAAACTACCGACGTACTCAAGTTTTGTTCCTGGCCTTGCATTTTGTTTGACTGCATTTGGCAATGGAGAACCACTATAGGTCCCATTGCTGCGTCATAAATCAAAATGGTCCTGCAGTCATTTATTGTGTAGACTTACGTTAACTATTTAAATAAGATTTTGTTTCTATGGAAGTTTCGTGCAATACGTAGGTACAAATAACATCACTACTATTTTCACTTTTATGAGCAATAACATCACTATTCTACTGTCATTGTTGTCATAGGATTCAATAATGTGGCTCTCGCGACTACACAACTGCATTTTTTTAGCCGTGTTTAATCTATCCCACAAAATTCTCTTTCCAAATTAATAACATGAATAGTAATGAATTGCGTATAATTTGCGATTTGTTGGCGAGTCAAGAGTGCACGTCATTTTGAATGTGAAATACATATACATACATCGTACAATTTTGCCAATAGCATTGCGTGTTACGCAATCCACACAGATCAGGTGGCTGCAGAAAACTCCATACAAGTTGAAACACACAGAATCATATAAAGAAGAATAAATACACTTCAAATCCACGCTCTACCACACATCCTTGACGGTAGTGAGTGATACAGGTACAATATTACAACCCTTTCAACTGATATGAAAAAAGGTTTTGTGGAAATCACCTCACCTATTAGTCTATTACTAACATTTAATTAAGGGTAATTTTTTTTTCCCTGAATCGTGAATTTCCCACAAATATTATCAAAGAGCTATTTTGTGGTCTAAAATATTATCAGAAATATTGACTTAAGTTTATTGATTTTATGTTTGGTTGATTGCCAATGATTATTATGGGAATGTGGGCAAATTTTACAAAAATAATTTTTGATCATTTTTTTAAAAAAAATTCTGATATGCCACAAAAAGATAAAAACGCGGGGTCACTGGAGAGAAGTGGTGTGAAGCATAGAGAAACCCAATATAAAGGCATTGTGAAAAGGAAGAGAAAGGAACTCACAATTTTGTAAAACAGAGTAAGGTGCTAGAATTCTAACAAGAGAGGGTATTTTATTTATGAAAATATTAAAGCAGAGTTATTTATGTCCTATAAATTATGTAAAATTTTCTTAACAAGTGGGAATTCAAGAATACAACTCAACTGGTGGTATTATTTAATGAGATTCTTATTTACAATTTTAATTCCCAAGAATCTTATCTTCCTAGAAAATTTTTAAGAATCTTTGTACCAAAAGAGTAACTAGGATTCCCAATATGAGTTTACTGAAAATCTAAAATTTATCCCTCTACCAAACTATCCTGAGAAAAAAGGGAGTGGATCCTCTCATGTTGAAAAAGACATGACATAATCATATGAACAATCATAATCATATAAAGGT
Source organism: Gastrolobium bilobum (assembly GCF_033153095.1). Taxonomy (NCBI): domain Eukaryota; kingdom Viridiplantae; phylum Streptophyta; class Magnoliopsida; order Fabales; family Fabaceae; genus Gastrolobium; species Gastrolobium bilobum. The sequence continues at coordinate 86,963 of NW_026899874.1, forward strand.
AGATCAATGATAATAAAAGAGGAGAGAAAAAATATATAAAAATAGGTAGTTATTAAATCTTAACTATTAATTTTCCTTTATATGATTATGAATGTCCAACATGACTATATCATTTTTTTTTTTTGGTTAAACATAAGAGCATTCATTTCCAAAAAAAAAATGTTAAATGCATGTTCTCAAACCTGACATCTCTCACATCCTTATGGGCGGAGCCCAAAGAAAAGAAGACTAGACAGAGTCCAAGATTATGGGAGAAAAGTTGAGAGGGTAATGTAGTATAGTATGGATAAAGGGTGTGTATTATTGGGATCTGAATCAGGCATAGGCCCAATAAATTAATCTATCGTATCCACATTTGATAATTGATACAACTAATTAAAACCCAAACCCTTCATTCCACCCACAAGCACTGACTCTATTGAGTAACTTGTTAAGTCATCACCAATGTCTGGGATGGCTTCACCACTTCTTTCTCTTCCAAACTTTGTTTCTCCTAAAACTACAACTACGTTGAACTCTATCACTATAAAATCCCAACAACACCTTCTTCGTCTTCGTCTTCGTTCTACTCTCTTCCTTAGTTCCTCTTCATATCCAATACTTCGTGCTATTGGGCCCGATGGCAAGTTCTATCCAAACCCAGCAGACGATGACCCACCGGAGGTACTCGACGATTCAGCTCACGGCTTCAACAAATTCCAGCAAATTGAAATCCAAGCCGAGCATGCACGCCAACTCCAAGAAGAAGACTTCAAGAAAAACCAGTCCACTTACCTCGCCGCCATCGCTGACGTCGAAGATGCTCCCGAAACTCCTTCTCCCTCTTTCAATTCCCAGGATGACTTGTTCGGCGAGATCGATAAAGCCATCGCCTTGAAGCGCAAAGAGTTCGTCAACCAGGGCCTTCTCGAACCCAATCCCAGCAAGAAAGAACAAGAACAAAACGCCGTCGTCGAGGACCTCGACGAGCTTCAACCCGAAGAGGTCGTTGATTTGGACGAGATTGATCAACTTCAAGGCCTTACACAGATTTCCGACGAGGAAAACACTGAAAATCGAGGTTCGTCTTTGGAATCTCAATCTCAATCTCCGTTTGAGTTAGATTTTGACAGTTACGGGAAAAGTAAGGCTAGAATTGTGGAAGCCAAGTTTAGGATGAGTTTGGCTGAGCTTTTGGATGAGAGCAAGGTCGTGCCTGTGTCTGTGTATGGTAATTTGGAGGTTGAGATCACTGGGATTCAGCATGATTCTAGGATTGTTACTTCTGGTGATTTGTTTGTGTGCTGTGTTGGGCGAAAAACCGATGGGCATTTGTTCTTGACTGAGGCTGATAAGAGAGGAGCAGTTGCTGTTGTGGCCAGTAAAGAGATTGACATTGAGGATACTTTGGGTTGTAAGGCATTGGTGATTGTGGAAGATACCAATGCTGTTCTTCCTGCCTTGGCTGCATCTTTTTACAAATATCCTTCTAAAAATGTGGCTGTCATTGGGATAACTGGGACGTATGGCAAAACAACCACCACCTATTTGATAAAAAGCATGTATGAAGCTATGGGTCTACGCGCGGGAATGTTCAGCTCGGTTGCTTGTTATGTGCATGGGGATAATAAGTTGGACTCTCCTGACATGACCCCGGATGCTGTTTTAGTGCAGAATTTAATGGCAAAGATGCTTCACAATGGAACTGAAGCAGTGGTCATGGAGACTTCTTCTCATGGATTGGCTCAAGGAAAGTGTGATGAGGTTGATTTTGATATCGCGGTTTTTACTAATTTGACTGAGGAGGCAGATAGAGATGCCCAGGCTAAACTGTTCTCCAGAATGGTGGATCCTGAGCGGCACAGGAAGGTTGTTAACATTGATGATCCAAATGCGCCGTTCTTCGTTTCACAGGGTAACCCAGGAGTTCCTGTGGTGACGTTCGCATTGGAGAATAAGAACGCAGATGTTCATCCCTTGAAGTTTGAACTCTCCCTGTTTGAGACACAGGTGTTGGTTAATACACCCACTGGGATACTAGAAATTTCATCGGGTTTACTTGGAAGACATAATATTTACAACATTCTTGCTGCCGTGGCAGTTGGCATTGCTGTCGGGGCACCCTTAGAGGACATTGTTAGAGGGATTGAAGAGGTTGATGCAGTTCCCGGTCGATGTGAGTTGATCGATGAGGAACAAGCTTATGGGGTAATAGTGGACTATGCTCATACTCCTGAGGCCTTGTCTAGATTGCTTGATTCTGTTAGAGAGCTTGGACCACGCAGGATTATAACTGGTATGTTTGCGTTTCTCTTAATTGCTGTGGAAGATTTCCCTTTTTTAATTTTATTTTGGACATTAAGAAATTAAAACAAATCATTCTCTGTTAAAACTTGAAACTGCATATTTGTTCGCATGCCTGAAGTCTGAAGACTGATATTATTTGACTGAAATCTACCTTCACTGTTTGAAGTTATCGGTTGCTGCGGTGAGAGTGACAGGGGGAAGAGACCCATGATGACCAAGATAGCAACAGATAAGAGTGAAGTGACCATGCTGACATCTGACAATCCCAAGAATGAAGATCCATGTATGTATTTTGACCATGGAATATAGTCAATAGCCTTATTGGCAATTTATGAATGTTTGTGCATTGCTTACAACAAAATTTCATAAAATGGTAACTAGCAGGGTCAACAGCTTCAGAATCCTAATTTTGACATACTTTTTTACTTTTTGTCCAGTGGATATTTTGGATGATATGTTGGCTGGGGTAGGATGGACAATGCAGGAATACCTGAAATATGGTGAGAATGACTACTACCCACCTCTTCCGAATGGCCATAGGCTTTTTCTCCATGACATTAGGAGGGTAGCTGTGCGAGCTGCAGTTGCAATGGGAGAGGAGGGTGATGTGGTTGTAAGTAATTGAAGCTCCATTCTACTTTGCACCTTCTAATATAGAAATGAGCTGCGTTGAGATGATGCAGAAGTCACTTAATTGAAAACATTTTGGTTCTTGGTATAATGGTATTGCAAAAAAGGATTTATGGTTTTTTATTTGCTGAAAAAATTGAAGAATATTAAGATGTTTATCAAAGTGATATTTCAACGAAGGATGAGATTTTCCTAAAAGAGGTTGCAAAGGAAACAAACAACTATACTCAAATATGTTAAGAGGCAAATTGGGAGAAGCTTAAATTTAAACACAATGAACAAACGCAGAATAACTATTTGTCGTGATCCACAATAATAATTCCTATTGCATGTGCATGAATTCTCCACCGACATTCAGTTTACTGTATGGCATTTTAGTGATCCTATGAAGTCACAACTTGGATGCCATGATGAACTGACTTCCTTTTACCCCTCAAATGTGGGAATTCTAGTTTATGTCTCCTTTTAGCAGCCTTGCTCCAATTGAAGACTTAACTAATCCTTTTCATTTTATTTATCATACTTGTGATTGATGCTACTGCACCCTTGTAGAGAATGCCCTAACTCATTTTGCTTTATGATTTGTGTTTATTGGAGTTGAGAAAACTTCATGTTGACTGTCAGTCTACTATTGACTATGTCTTCTATCTAACTTTAGAGTGGCTGTTTGGAAAGATAAAATACTGAAAGCATTACAATTTGAGTTCAATAATTTCTCTCCTCTTTTGGACACCTTTTTTAGTTAATTATCTCAGAATATCACATCGTACATAAGTTAAGATAATGCACAAAAAAATTAATATTCAAGAAGGAATAGTTAATTTGTGGATTGTGATAAGTGACATGAGGTTTACATTTTTAAATGCATGGTGCAGGTGGTTGCTGGCAAAGGCCATGAAGCATATCAAATAGAAGCTGATAAGAAGGATTTCTTTGATGATCGAGAGGAGTGTCGTGAGGCATTACAGTATGTTGATGAGCTTCACCAAGCTGGAATAGATACAAGTGAATTTCCATGGCGGTAAATTCAAATGTTTTCCTCTTTTAATGTCTTTTTGTAACTTCACAACGCATTATTGGTCTAAGACCACACCCCTAACAAAATAAAAGAAAAAGAAAAGCACAGAAAAATAAGAATTGTCATCTGTTGCTCAGTCAAAAAAAAAAATGTCACATGTTTTTGTGTATAATTTAGGTTTTTGTCTTGCATTTATTGTCGCAGGTTACCAGAGAGCCATTGATACAAAAGGCTGCTGGGAAAAACAATGGGTACTGCATTACTTGTTTCCCTGATTAGAAGGCCTTTCCGTGATTAGAGGCTCTTTCTTTGCAGGAGCTTCGGAAGCAACCAGGTAAAAATGGACTTTTGAGTTTGAGCGGCAATGGCCTTCCGAGTCCAGCTAAAAATTGCTAGTTTGACATAGTACACTACAGTTTAATCCAACCGTTATTTTTGCATATACAAGTGTAGTCATAATTGTTTTCATTTTTTTTCCCGGCCTCCATTGTCCATGCACCTGTAATTCTATGTCCTCTAAACAAATTATTGAAGAGTGAGGCAATAGTCCATCCTCCTCCTTGTCTAATATATGATTAAACAAAAGTCCACTTGTATGTGAATTTGTTGAAGGGTCCGTTAGAAAGAATGCAGCTTGTTGCAAAATTTGCTATCAAGCATTAGAAAAGCCAATTCATATCCAAAAATGTCCAACTGTAGAACTTAATTAGCTTTTATAGTGGGCATTGGAAGAAAAAATTGATATAATCTGTTTTAACTTTTATCAAGAAAATGATATCATCTATAACATTGCAATACAGCTTAGTAATTATTAATTAGTTGGTTCATAGTTTCATGCATCAATACAGGGACGTTTCTGACAATAGGGCGGAAACGAGATCAGAGGACTTTGTGGACAGGAGAACCAGAAAAACCATGTCTACATATCAGACTCCAACAACACAAAAAACCTGAAGGATATTGTAACTCCGACCCATACAGTTTTCTATATATTCGTTGTATATAATATTGTAATACGGGAGTGTTGTATGAACTATGAAATATGAAACCAATCCTGCCAGTCTAACCCACACACCCACGCATAGATACATATACTCCATTTTCTCTGTTAAAGTTTCTTCATTTTTTATTTATTGCCGGAGTCATCATGATTTTCTTTTTTCTAATTTTAAGAGAACGGGAGGTTATTTCATTTTAGAGTCAGTAGACCTTTTTTAATAAATAAAAAAAAGAATTTAAGGGTGGTGTGGTCTAAACAGTAAAGTTAAACTCTCTCCTACTTGTGAGAGGCTGTGTCTTTAGACGGGGTCGTCAATAGTCTCATATCTATTGACTAAAGCTACCAAGCCAAGGTTCGCATACTCACGACACTAGGTAAACTTTGCAAAGCCATGCAATTACAATGGTTTTTCAACCATCTAAATATCACTTTTCAAAAAATAAATAAATGCCTATACAATTCAAAACAGGAAAAAATTATAAAAATAATGCAGTGAAACGCACCTTGGGAGGATGTGAGTTTAAGGGGCCCTTGGGCTTGATGTGCCTTTAAAATTGATTGAATTGTTTATTGCCAAGCCGAGTACAAGATAAGGTTATTTTGCCACGGTTTAAGCATGGAAAGCATTTGTACATAGCAAATTGCCTTGAATAAAATTAGCCACGGTCAGACCGTGACAAAATAAACGCGACGAAATACGCACCAAGAACTACATTAAATTGGTAATTCTTTTCAATTTTAAATGATTTTTAAAAGAATTAAATTATAATGATCAAAAATCCCAATCACAATCCTTGGGGGCAGATGTTATATGATTTAGCAAAAACTGACAATAAAAATTTAGGTTAATTACTAAAGAAAATTTACGGCAACAAGAATTTAGCATATAACGTAACTAACAAAATACGTCAAACCTCACAAATGCAACCAAACCTTATATTTATATATTAATTAATGCACGTGGATGAAGGTGATTCACTACTATTGTAACTAGGGATGCAAATGAGTTAGATCGGTCTACAAGGGCCTACGACCTAGCCTATATTAGGTCAGGCTGGGCTTATTTACAAATAGTAAAATAGAACAGACTTAGGTTTTTAAAAAAACCTATTTAGAAAAGGACCATAGGCTTTTTTGTACATGTCGGGCCTATAAGCCTACAGGCCTATATTATTATTTATTGTAAATAAAATTATTATTTTAATAATTTGAATAATAAAATAATATTATTTTAGTTATTCTTTTAATTGTTGAATGTTTAATAGGCTTAAACAGGCTAACAGGCCTAGGCTTAGGCTTTTATTTTTTAAATATAGATCAGTCAAACTTGTAATTTGGGGCCTACACAGGCTAGCAGGCTAGGCTAGATGCAACGTTTTTATATAGGCTTAGCCTATTTAAATCAAATTTAGCCTAACCCAGCCTATTTCACCCCTAATTGTAACTAATGTAAACCCACTAAATTTTATAATCCTCTAAAAATAGAACACATATTATATTGATGTTCTATTATGACATCAATTTTTTTAAAAAAATAATAATTAATCACTCTAAATTTTTTTGTTGTATTCCGACCCTAATTATCTTTTTTGAGTCCCCGATATCCTCACAATCTTTAACTCTTTAAGCCGGCTATTGTGTTTAGTCACAGTTAAAAATTCATTGTCTCTGCCCACAGATGTATTTGGTGGGAATCAAATCCAAGTTCTCTCCTCACTCTATGCAACCTGTGTTGCCAACTAAGCTACACTCGTTAGGTACTAATTTTGTTTGTTATAAAGTAATTTATGTTATTTAAATGATTAATTTAATAACAAAAATATGATATTAAAGATAAAAGGTTATACTTATCACCAATTAAGTTTACCACTTCTTACCACTAAATTTTAACTGTTAATTTTGGATAATATGACGATTATAATTTATTAAAAATTAAAAATTAATTAATAAGTCTCATCTAATAAATTATAACTATTATAATCTTTCTCATATTAAAGAACTAGTTTATTATCAGAAAGATTAATATTTGCATCCTAATTTAAAAAGTAACGAGATGTGTGTGTGAAAGAGAAAGAAATATGATAAACATGGGGCATGTTATATTTATAAAAAATTTTGTTTACAAATTCTTACAAATTACATTATCTTCTCCCGGAAAAACACTAGTTGTCCTATCTTCTCTCGAGAAAAGATAGCGTAATTTGTAAAAATTTGTACAAAAAATTGTAAACGGATCCTTTCCCGATAAACATATCAATAATTTATGTACATGTGTGAGTGCGTGAAATAATTATAACTATTTATTCTATACATACATTATAAACATTATTTTATTTTATTTTATTTTATTTTATTCTATTCATACTCTTTTGGAACATTATATTTTTTTATAGAAATAATTATTTTGGATATATTCATTTTATGAAATTTTTATTAAATAAAAATAAGTAAATGATTTTATTTCTTTTAACATTTCTAACACATTACACTTCATCCGTATGTGAATTGAGGCAACACCAATAGGTGTTATCCAAAGAGTATGAGCTGTCATGCACAACATAAAAGGCTAGTGCTGACCCTGCCACTCTGCTTTTTGTTTTTGCGCACATGTTATGATAATAAATACACAGAGGATTAGGCCCACATTAATAAAATTGGTGGAATATTGGAGACACAGCTAAATAAGAACACAAATAGCCCCACATCATTTATTATTCATGATTCTTCATGTTCATGGAAATCATAATGAATCAAAATCAAAGATTAGGATCCCTAAAATCATTCAAAATCTACAAAAACATATTCACTTGTGCATTATAGGGTTATGAAATAATCTATGCTTCCCTCTATTAAGATGTAAATTGTCGTGAATGTTTTTTTTTTTTTTTTTTTTTTACCTTTTTTAGCAAAAACATGTTGAAAAGTTAAAGCAGCTTCTTCAATTATAGAGATATGACTTTGATGTACGAGTGTAACACTAACGTAAACCTTCGCAACAGGGACAATAACTACAAACCAGAGCTTGATTACGACCTCAGAACAGAAAATAAAACTGGTTGCCTATGTCCATGTGCTTACGGTATAGGCTGTCACTTTCTCAACGGTCACCAAACGGTCATTTCTTTCAGCCCATTCGATTTGTTTCTATCAATCTCTTAAACCTGTGGCTGTGATTTTCCTACCGTTAAATTGATGGCATTTGTATTTTTTTGAAGTCAAAATAATTTGAAACAGACCTTCAAGACTTGTATGGTATAAAATAATAACCTCACATTATTGTAGATTACTGAATAACTCCGCTTAAGTCATTAACTACTTGACGCCATGAAGTACCTCCTCAACAACAACTGCACAATTTTCAATATAACTAATTATATATATAATGTTTCATCACTCATTATAGAACATTATTCAAGTACATATCTTTTGTATGTAAATCTTAATTAAATGTTCATGATTAAATTAATTTAAAGTAACTTGAAGTTAATTATAATGCGTTAAAATTTATTCATAGTCACGGGTGTTCAGAACTGCAAGTCGCTGCAACAACTTTTGTGTGTAAAGAATCACAATAGGAAATTACCAAAAAAAAAAAAAAAAATCACAATAGGAAAAAAGATTAGAGAGAACATCACAAAGAAACAAGCAAGTACCGCTCACATCCTTCCACATCATCATTTGTAACACTTCAATCCACATCTTAATGATTTTTTTTATTCTAAAACTCCTCTAACGAAAACCAAAAAACATAACAGCACATTAAAACTTTGCTAAAAAAAAAATTGTTTCTCATGTTGTTAATGATAAAATTATCTTCTATATATATATGTGAAGTCTATATGAGGCTATATGACTATGTGAGAAAAAGAAAAAGAAATATAGACACCACGTATTTTTATTTAAGAAAATAAAATTTATTTCCTACTATACAACAAACATTATTTCCAACCAAAAAAAAGTTCTCACTTTACCTATAATTATTATTAGTAGCCAGCATAGCAAATAATGGACATTTTGTCCAGTTTTAAGTTTCCTCTCTCCTATATAATGAGACTATTCTCATTCTAAAGCACATTACATTTTTAAGACAGAGAACAAAGAAAAGAGTGGGAGTGTTGGTTGTAACTTGTTAGAGAAAATCATGGATAAGGAGGAAGATGTTAAGATAGGAGCAAACAAGTTCTCAGAGAGGCAGCCCTTGGGGACAGGAGCACAGGGTGACAAGGACTACAAGGAGCCACCACCAGCTCCACTATTTGAGCCTGGGGAACTCAAGTCATGGTCTTTTTACAGAGCTGGGATTGCTGAGTTTGTGGCTACTTTCTTGTTCCTTTACATTACCATCTTGACTGTGATGGGTGTTAATAGGTCACCCACCAAGTGTTCATCTGTTGGCATTCAAGGTATTGCTTGGGCTTTTGGTGGTATGATCTTTGCACTTGTGTACTGCACTGCTGGAATATCAGGTACTTGTAACCTTTTTAATTTTTAGTATGCTTTTGGCTTTTGCTTCACATTAATTACATGTTAAAGATTTTCCTTTTAGAATGTTAAAAACTAACCCCCAGATCTATGTATGTTGTGGTTGGTTGTCACAGGTGGACACATAAATCCAGCTGTGACCTTTGGTCTCTTTTTGGCTAGGAAGCTGTCCCTCACTAGAGCCTTATTCTACATTGTCATGCAGTGCCTTGGAGCTATCTGTGGTGCTGGTGTGGTGAAGGGTTTTGAGGGTAATGCTCGGTATGAGTTGTTCAAAGGTGGAGCAAATTTTGTGAATCCTGGATACACCAAGGGTGATGGGCTTGGAGCTGAGATTGTTGGTACCTTTGTTCTTGTGTACACTGTTTTCTCTGCCACTGACGCCAAGAGAAACGCTAGAGACTCTCATGTTCCTGTATGTATTCTCTCCCATTCTCGTGTTGAATTAGCAAATATATGCGAGATTTTTACTACGTAAAGAATCAATTCAACCCAAAAATTAAGTTGTTGAACGACATTACATTAATTGTTTTATATATATCTAACACACTCTTTTACAAAAGAGTTCATTGGACTTAAAAGTTGGATGATATATCAGGCTCAACCTACCTTTATTAAGAAATTCCACACACAAAAATGGAGGCGGCGAGGATCGAATCCGAAATACCGATGCTCTGATACTATGTAAAGAATCAATCTAACTCAAAAACTTAAGATGTTTGTTGAAGTTATATTAATAATTTTATATATCTCTGACATGATAACGATTCGAAGAAATAAATGAAACATGCAAGGATCTACATATATCAGCCTTATAACTTTTGTTGTAGTTATAGAACCAATCCACATGAAAATTTAGAGGTGTCTACTGAAGGAGCATTAATTCTGCATATGTTTTTTTTGTGGACTTCTAAATGTTTGATTAATACCTAATCCAATGTGTGTATGTTTTAATGGTATAATTGTAGCTTTTGGCACCTCTTCCCATTGGGTTTGCTGTGTTCTTGGTCCACTTGGCCACCATTCCCATCACAGGAACTGGCATTAACCCAGCTAGGAGTCTAGGAGCTGCTATTATCTTCAACAGGGACTTAGCATGGGATGACCATGTATGTTGTTTCGACTTCTTTCTGATGAAATTTTTGACTTGAAATTTTGTTTTATTTCCAATTGCTTAGAATAAAAATGCATAAATAATAATAAAATTTCATGTTTTTTACAGTGGATTTTCTGGGTTGGACCTTTCATTGGAGCTGCTCTTGCTGCTGCATATCACCAGATAGTCATCCGAGCCATTCCTTTCAAGACAAGGGCTTAAGGCTCTTATCCGTTCTGTGCTTGTTTGTTTTATGTTGTATTTGGTGTCTTCTTCATGTCCAATTGGACGTTCATTTATGTGAATCTATTTTAATTTTTTTTAGTCCATCTTATGGTGTAAATTATGACATAATTACTTCCTTGTTTTTGTGACACTTTCAATGTATAATTCTTTTTATGCTTTATTAACGTTCTGTGCTTGTTTGTTTTATGTTGTATTTGGTGTCTTCTTCATGTCCAATTGGACGTTCATTTATGTGAATCTATTTTAATTTTTTTTAGTCCATCTTATGGTGTAAATTATGACATAATTACTTCCTTGTTTTTGTGACACTTTCAATGTATAATTCTTTTTATGCTTTATTAATTTTATGTTACTTCATTTATAGTGTTGCCTACTTGCCTTTCAAGTTCTGCAGATGTCGCTAAACAGTTACCCCATAATTTTTATTTACTTTTTTTATGAGCTACATAGAAAGATGCAGGGAAGAGGGGAAGGATTAGTTATATTATCACGAGTAAATTTGCTTCTTTTTCCTAATTTTAAAATGGAATTCGGAAATCATTAATCTTCTTAGCTTGAACAATTAAAATAAAGCTAGTAAGTGAAAATAAAAAACATTTAATATTATTGAGTAGTGCTATTTATTATAAAAGTATTCACACAAATAACTTTTTTTTGTCATGGACCATAAAAGTAAGAGCTCCCACTCTGGGAGACCTGAATGTACAAACAATAGCTGAAGCGGGGCTGGAAGAAATGCAAAGGAGAGGTCAAGGAAATATGTATGGAGTCACAAGAGATGTTCCCAAGGGTGCATAATTTTCTACACAAATCCCATGTACATCAAACCTAAATTGTATAATTATGACAATAATTTCTTCTATTTTAGGGTTTTGCATTTGTCATTTCACATGACACAAATTTTTTTTCTACACACACAATATTTTGTGGAGTCCACACTTTTTGAAGCAAAAATAAAAATAAAATTATGGCACGCAAAACGAATCTCTATAACATTACACAATCACTTTTCCTACAACATAACACCTATAAAACCCTCTATTTTATTGCTATCAAAAATTGTTAGGTAATAAAATTTACACCTAGGTATGGAGTCACAAGTGATGTTCCAAAGGGTGGATAATTTTCTACACAAATCCCATGTACATCAAACCTAAATTGTATAATTATTACAATAAGTTTTTCTATTTATTGCTATCAAATTATTAGGTAACAAAATTTACACGTAGATACTTGTTAATGCGGTGAAATGCGCACATCATCTGCTTTTATCCTAACCGTTTCTAAATTTGTTTTCATCAATTTTATCAAATTAATAATAAATATATAAAATTTAAAAAAATGTAATATGAATAATCATGATTATAGACACGAAGATGTAGGACTATGATCATATTATGTTTTTTTTTTTTTTGGTAAACTATATATTATGTTATTTCTTATTAAGAAACCCCCAAAAAATTTATGGGGATAATTGTGCAGTTTACAAATGAAATAATAAAATTATAATTCATTTAGCTTTAATGCACTTATCTTTCTTTCTTTTCTGTTTTTTCATTCGTATGCTAAGTTTTGTGTGCAAGATTTTATGGTCCTTGCCAAGAATTTTTCTTCGCGTGAATATTTTTGTATTAAATATCATTACTTAATATTAATGCACTTTTTTGTTTGTCCATGTCAAAGTTTTGGACGAATGCTAAGAAATTATTTTGGATCCCTTTTTCTTACGTTGTTTGTAATTTTTTTTTTAAAGTAATCGATTATAACTATGTTTTCGGGAATACATGGTTATAATTTTAAAGTTTTTTTTTCTCTCTTCAGAAATTGTCTATTAACGTGAAGAGTGAAAAAAAAGAAGAGTTTTTCGTTTATAACTATATATTACGAATAATACATAATTATGATTGGTTGTTACAAAAAGAAAATCAAACCAACATAAGAAGTACATTTCTCAATTATTTTTATAGGTTATAAGTTTATCTTATTACAGCAGAAAATTATAATTCCCTAGACTCATAAAATTGGGTTTTTTTTTACCCATTTGTCTTTTATTAATTAAAAAACAATCACTTTGCCTCCATTCCAAAATTATACATTAATTTGTCTCTGTTTAATCGATTACAAGACTCGCTTAATCAATTAAATGTTGAATTAAAATAGTAATCGATTAACAAACATGTTTAATCGATTAAATTTCGGTGATACTTTTTCTCTCTCAGGTTTCTTTCAATTGCTCTCCTGGGGTATACATGGAAAAAGATTGGAGAGAGCTCAGCTCCTCAGTGTCACTTGCCCTTTGTTTTTGCTTTATTTATGATTGATGCTATCTATTGTGAGGGTATTTAACCTCCCTCACCTTCACCTTGTTTCTTTATTTCTCTTCTAATAAAAAATTCTTTGTTTATCCTTAGAAGAAATAGGAAGACGCTTTTTCACTATATGAAGTTATCTTTTTTTAGAATGAAAGACCATTTAACCTCTCTCATTTTTTTGAGAACTGAGGCTATCTTTATGGGTATTTTTCCTTGGGAAAAGATGTTTGATGACATGGGGGTTTTGTGGCGATTTGGATATGTTATGTGGTTCACTCGGGGAAGGAAATATTGTTGTCAGGCAAACTAAACTCGATGCAAGACTTCATGCCCTGACCCTTGGTAAAAAATTATTACTAGGACAACTCTCCTTTGAAGAGTCAACTTTTACAAAAGATCGCTTGCGTATGTTGCGCTGAGTAGAGTGAAGCAAAAGAACAGAGCAAAAAACCAGATACAGAATCAACAGAAAATAAAGATGAAATCAATAGAAAAAGAGCGCAAGCCAGTAGCAACTGAAAGAAACCTTAGAGAAAAAGTGATAAAAAGATTTTGAAAAAAAGAGTGTTTTGTGTATCACTTTAATCGATTAAACATGTTTGTTAATCGATTACTATCTTAATTCAACATTTAATCGATTAAGCGAGTCTTGTAATCGATTAAATAAGGGAAAAGTGGTTATTTTTTAACTAATAAATGATAAAAGGATAAAAAAAGCCCATTAAATTGTGAGACCCACCAAATTAAAAAAAAAAAAAAGGATGAAGATATGTTTCTCCTACAACAGTAGAAACTCATTATTCTAATTTTTATTACAAATTATATGGATCATGGTATATTTTCAATCTTAATTATTGAGATTATTTATATTTAATGATTATAAAATTTTAATTATATGAATTATTGAATTTTTTTTATAATGTTATGAGAGTATTTAGTCCCTATGTATATTTTAAATTCGTGTCAAATACAAAAAAATAAATGAAATATTTTTTAAAATATTTAAAACTATAAATAGTAATTTTGAAAAAAATTAAAATTTTAAATTAAAAATAAAAAAAATATACATATCATTCTTTAAAAGAAGATACACTTTAGAATTCAACTGACATTAAAATAATAAATTTTAATAGAATATATAAGAGTAAATATTTTAAGTAATTGATTTGACGAAAATTTATTAATATTTAAATAATAACTTTTGTAACATAAACAATGATATTTTCAATGATTTCCCTTTTGAGGAGTAAAATATTTCCTTGCTCAATATTTCCATGATGTATAGGGCAAATGTATATATTTTGATTAAGGTCATATTCTATGATAATGTTTTTAATATATACGTCTTTTTCATCTTGTCAAAAATTGTTTTTACAATATAAACGCTTGTGACCTCCGTCTCTATACCATATCGTAATGATTTCTTTGGCATTTCAATCATTACCACAATTATGTTGTCTATAGTTCAAATGATTCTATGGATTGGATCTTATCTCACTTTATTGTCTATGGCCTCACTGCATGTGTTCGGGTTAGAAGTTTGTTATAAATGTATAACCATGTTATTAAGTATTTTTATTTAAATTCTTTTCTTACTAAGAGGTGGAATAGAATAATTAGGTTGAAGCATAATGTTCATAGGTCTATAATGCATTGCATGTCTCCTAATAGGTCACACATTTCTACCCTTTATTGGAAATCAATGACTATTCATAGCTATTACCTTCATATCAAAGAGGAGTTCGACCCAAAGTTTTATTTTTGTCCTAATTGATCGTAATTTGATATTAGAAATATATTGATTTTCTCTCAATAACTGAACAATTTTGTCTTCGCATTGAGTTCTACTCTCAATTTCAAAACTGATTTTTTTTTTTGTACATAGAATACTACTTTTTTATTGTTCATATGTTATGATTTGAATATACCACACTAATTTGTTATGTATGGATGATGAGATCATATTAGTACAAAGACAAAGTATTTTTTTTTTCTAACAAATGGTTAGAACTTCAACTGAACTGCGTAGTTTTTCTAGTATTTATTAGTATTCTTAAGTTTGCTCATTCTCTTCTTTCTTTTTTCTTTCTATAGTGGAAATAGTCACTCATAATGACACATCACGACCATGTTATTAAAATTTTGGGATAAGAACGAATTTCCTTCCGAGTGGCTGAAAATAATATTCCAAAACTTTGATATGTTCTCCTTTGCTTGTGTGTGTATAACTTTGTTCATAGGGATCAATTTCCTATCACATTGCCTCATAATAATTTTGTAAAGCTTCTCATAATTTTCATTGAACCAAGATATGTTGCAATCGTCATTTGGTTCATAGGATCGCCATCTCACAATCGTACATGAGATTTTCACCTCATATATCTTCTCTTTCCTTTATATGTATAATGATAAAATACTACATAAAAAAAAGATGGCATTATTCTCCTTATCAACTAAGAAGGAATAATACTTTTAAAAGAAATTTGAAGTCAACTTTTCCGTAAAAAAAAAATATTTTTGGTACTGGATAAAAAAAGGGGCAACTCTAAATTTATTTCTTAGCAATAATACCATTCAACTTCACATAATTAGTCACTTCAACGGTCTTCGATCATGATGTGACTATCTAAAATACTAATGAGATGAATATTTGTTGCCCTAACCATTCTTAATAGTTTCGATCTTGATAAAAAAGAGAGGAGAATTTTATTTTATTTTTTACAAAGTTTTCATGTTATTGACTCCTTAAGGAGGTATTTCTTCCTCCATGGTACCTCTTGGTACTAGTTGCATTTCTTTTTTTTAATCTTACACCTCTTAAAAATAATTACTTTCATATATAGAGTGAAGATATTTTAACTATAAAAATTTTTTACTTCTAACTTACTACTCATCACATCACCATTGAATCAAAGAGAGAGAATGTTAAAATATTTTTGAAGAGAGAGAAAATATTAATCTAATAGTGATTAGTTAGGTAATAAGTTGGTAATGAAAAATTTTGATAGTAAAAACATGTCTCCTCTCGTATATATATTTTGACTTATAAGTTAAATACTTGATTTGATGTTTTAAAGTAAAAGTGACGTCATGTTAATTTGTTTATTAGTAACTTCAAGTTGGTATTTAAATAATAGTTAATATTATGAATTTATTTTTACTAATAACTACCTTAAATAAAAAAACATGACATTATTAATTTAATGTTGAATACAAAGAGTGTGTTGATATATTTATAAATAACTTTTAAGTACCTTTTTAATATATCTTTTAACTTATGGAATCTAAATCTAAATATAAATCGTATACAATGTCAAACTAAACTAATATAACGATCATTTAAGGAAAAGTGACATTCATATCACGAGGTTCATATTTTTACTTTGAGATTTGAATTAGCATATAAAAAAGGTTATTTTATTTGACATTAAAAAAGTTAGGTCAACCAATAAAAACTCTTAACTCTACGAGTCACTTTTTAATTTATTCATAAATTAACGAAAGGCTTGATGTTACAACTTATAAGAATGTTAAAATCAAAATTATGGAATAGTACATATCATAAGAAATGTTAATACAAATAAAAATACATGATGTAAAATAAGACGTAGGATATTATAACAATCAACTAATATTACTACGAATTAATTGTACCGTTATATTAATTACGTTGATCCAATAATTATATTTATTTTCATATTTAGTATTAATACTAACCAATTGATAATTAATTGTTACAATATATATTTCCTCCGAATAATTAGCATAGTATTTTAAATCAGTTTAAAGCAAAGTGTGTTGTCCGTGTTTGGACTTTCGGTGTGAAGAGGGAATATGTGGTTTATTGGTTGGAAAGGGCCATCGGGGTTCTCAGCTTCTTCCACTGCCGATCAAGTAACTCAAGGGATTGATGGAACTTCTCTCACCGCCATCGTCACAGGTTTTTTCTTATGTCTTGTTTTTATTTTGTGCTGATGTAGGGTTATTTGTGTTGTTGTTCCGTTAGTTGTTTTTTTTTTAATTCCATACTTTGTATTATTTTAACAATCAAACAAAGTATTGTGCTGTGTTTATCACTTATGTTTTACCAAATCAAACCACCCTTTAGGTTGTTTTTATAGTTTAAGGATGCATCATCTTATTCGATGGTGACATGAGTTTAGATCAGAGCTTTGTACTGCTTGCTAGTCTCAGCACTTGTGATCTTCTATGGAAATGCAATATGACATAATATGGTATACATTATTATTACACTGATTGTTTTTCTTTCATTGATTCTGATGATGAACATTTTTGCGGAATTAAACTAATAAGATCCCTTAACCTGTTATTTAATTTTTAGATTAGGGTATTTAATTTAGTTTAATTTCAGGTGCATCAAGTGGTCTTGGTCTGGAGACTACCCGGGTTCTTGCATTGCGTGGTGTCCATGTTGTTATGGCAGTGAGGAATGTGGACACTGGTATGAATGTCAAAGAAACAATACTTAAGGAAATTCCCACTGCTGAAATTGATGTTATGGAGTTAGATCTTAGCTCTATGGCATCGGTAAGGAAATTTGCAGAAGATTATAAGTCATCTGGTCTTCCTCTCAATATCCTAATGTAAGAACCTTCAACTTTAGATGTTTTAGATATCTTGGGTACTGTTATTATTTAACATTCTAGCTCATTGTTTCTGTTTGTTTATGTTTCTCCAATTGGTTGAATGTGACTGATTGATGTCTTTTGATTAATGCATGCTCATTCATCTCTTTTTGGAAAGATGTTTGTTAATTTTACTACTTTCTTGTTTGATATGGTGCTTGATAAACACTTCCTGTCAAATTTGCTATACGGGTCTCCTGCTTCCCCATTTTCCCCTTCATTTTCTGCACTCTGGTTGGGATACTGCACAAATGACATTGCAAAGAAAGAAACTCCTATCTGTCTATATGTTTAGATTGCTCATTTGAAAGTTTAAACATATGATATTCTTTCTTTCTTTTGAAGTAACAATGCAGGGGTGATGGCAACTCCATTCATGCTTACCCAAGACAACATTGAATTGCAGTTTGCAACCAATCATTTAGGTATCATATCACATGTTTCCCTCACATAACGAGTGAGGTTTATCCAACCTGTTGTTTCTGCAATATATCTTTCTAAATGATATAACCGAAAATTGTTATTTATTCTCTAAGAATATACAAAATAACTTGAAGATTAATACTTAATATTATTTTGTAGGCCATTTTCTCTTGACAAACCTTTTATTAGAAACTATGAAAAAAACTGTACTGGAATGCAACCGGGAAGGAAGGATTGTTATTGTATCATCAGAGGCACACAGATTTGCATACAGTGAAGGGGTTCGTTTTGATAAGATCAATGATGAATCAGGGTAATGGTCTCGTTGGAATGATAAATAGACGATTTTTCCTTTTCTCTGTCATCTGCTAAGCTTATGCTATAAAATTTTATAATAAATGTTTACTTTTCGTGTACAATGTTTTAAGTTCTCAAAATTGTATAATTTCCTCCCCCTCTATCTGATTTTTTTGCAGATACAACAGTTATTTTGCTTATGGACAATCAAAGCTTGCTAATATTTTGCATGCAAATGAGCTTTCTAGGCGCTTGAAGGTATTATACTCGCGAAAAGTCATCTCTAGTTTATGGAATTTGGTATGATTCCACTTTATTTAATGCAATCTTAAGAAATCTCGTGTCTGTAAATAGTCTGCTTTATTAATAATGGATTTTTCCATCCCTCTGAACTTATTGATTGAGTTTGATGTAGAACCCTTGCATATTTCTTTGTTTGACAGGAAGAAGGAGTGGAAATAACTGTGAACGCCCTTCATCCTGGATCAATTATTACAAATATTCTGCGATACCATGGTTATGTTAATGGTTAGCATTCAAAACCATTCAATTATAGTGTCCAAGTGTGTTATTTTGATTAAAGTATCCTTGCTTTTTGAAATAGGTCTGATAGCTGAGGTTAGGCATTATAGTTAAACGATGAAAAAATCCATATCGATATGTTTGTCATGCTATGTATAATCTTGTGAACGGACATAGAAGCTAGAGGGAATTGTACTAGCTGGTATTTCTTATACTTAATTCCTTGCATAATATTTTTGATTTAATAATATTCATGTATATACTACTTGGCTTGTGCAGTCATTGCTAATATGGTGGGCAAGTATTTCCTTAAAAATGTGCAACAGGTATTTTGTCACGTCCTAGAACAGCGTTGAGGGTGGCATAACATGCATGCCTTGTGCTGCTGATATGCTGTTAGTAGTCTGAATGTAAGACCAAAGCTACTAACTGAATTGTTGTGGCATGTTTTCAGGGAGCTGCAACTCAATGTTACGTGGCATTGCATCCACAGGTGAAGGGAATTTCTGGGGAATACTTTATGGATAGCAATAAAGCAAACCCAACCTCTCAAGCTAAAGATTCAGAGCTGGCAAAAAAGCTATGGGAATTCAGCGTAAGCTTGACTAATCAAAAGTAGCTTAGAGGTTTGTTTGACTGGACCCTGAGCTAGAGCAAAAATAATTGTGTTAGAAAAGATGTTTCAGAGAATTAGAAATTTGCAGTTGAAGCTTTTAAGTACAGCTCAGATTATCCATTACTGGTTTTATACGGTCATTGTTGAAAATCAAGCAGTATATAATTATTTTACGTGTAATCACTACATAGTATTTAGCACATGCATACCTGAATTTTCCTAAACAAAACGAAGCATGATAAATTCACATACCCTTTCGCATGTGTATGAATCTGTATCGAGTTAACCTGCATACCTTAGCAAAACGAAGCTCACAAACGTGGGGACATGTAGTCCCTTAGCAATCTGAATTTTCCTAAACAAAAACAAGGGTTGATTTATTTTTTAAAATCTAGTTCATTTAAAATGATTCTACTTGCAGGTGTGTAGTTGTTACTGCAACATTTTAAGGTCAGCCCACTGAAGCTGATAAATTCAGATCCTAGCACAAATTAAGTGCATCAACCCCAACAGATACTTGAAGAAAATCATGGTTAAATAAACTATAATTGAGTTTCTAACCATCTTTACAATAGTCATTAGCTATACTTCTGCTTTTGGCGCCGCCACCATTTTCAATTAGTATGATAAATTACAAAACAGTGACGGCACCAAAGTTGGTAATGTAAATTTCCTAAAAGGTCTAAAAAAAAATGTTTTTCTCAGGACAGAATTAATCTGTCCTCTGTAAAATCGATGATATTGTCCAGACCATATCCACAACAAAATTAAAGTTTGGCTAAGTATCCAAATTTAGCTGAAGGCAAGTTAAATGCCATTTATGCGACCAAGCATAGGGGCACCCGGCTTAACATCCCGGGATGTATTTAGCTTTGTATAATCCCTCAACACCTGGTGCGACAAACAATCAGCCAAATTTGACTTCTGGTCATGAATTTCTCTAGGGCCACCCTGGACAGCCTTCACATCATGGCTTGCACGGGCATCATTATCAGATGACATTACATCCCGGCAAGCATGAGTACCTCGTCTATTTCTCCTAAACTGATCATGCTTTGAACCCTGATAAGCAGTGCTTACATTTGAATAAAAATCATTCTGAGACCTTTGAGTCATACTCACTGCTTCACATGGGAATGATGGTTGCTTTGTTTGATGAAATGGGATTGCATCACCCCCACTGGTGAGCAGTGTAGATGTGCCAGATGCACCATGAGGACTAGCTATTGGAGAGGGAGACATCCTTGCAGTCACATGCAATGATCTAGAAGGAAAATGAGGGCTACAGGAGGGAGAAACGGGACATGGGATGTTCATTGGTGTATGGGCGTCGCTGAAAACAAGGGACCAACAAAAATTAGTACCTTCCCATTGGTATCAAAGTACGTTGAATATATTTTTTATTTTTTATTTTTTTAAAAAGCACCGGTCAATTTTCTATTCGGTCATGACATCAGTGCCTTAATCATCACCTTTCCAAATTACCTAATATTGAAGCTTAACTCGAGAGCTATTTATCTAAGATGAGCACTAAGATTATGCCGGATCCTAGCTTTTACATATTATGTACAAGTGGGCACTACAAATATTAATATGCACAACCAGACGGTCGTATTTCTTTATCATGCATGTGATCTTTTTCATGCTTGTGTGTGCGTTTGTGTGGGGGGGGGGGGAGAGAGAGAGAGAGAGAGACCTCGATCCAGAACCAGTTCTCAAGCTTCTAGGCGGATAGATACCAGCCACTTCTGAGTCTAAGCATAAATTATGTTTTGCAGGTCCAATGGCCTAAAAGAACATTCAAAGGGTTAAAAAATGAACTCATGCAGTCAGTGAAAATCCAAGTACGGAAGAAAACAGACAAACAAAACATGCATCCATATCTTTACCATGAATCAACAGATCTTACCCGTTCCTTGTCCCAATACCAAACATATTATATTTTATTTATTTCAGCATGTACCCCGCAATTCATAACAAATCTATCTACTTTGCAGGGCTTCTTGTTATTTTAACAACGTAGATATGCACAACCTCAGAAAAATAATGAGCTGTAAAAATGATGTAGTATGAACGAAGGCATTGAATATACAAGTGGTCAACACACGTCAATTGCTTGTACCAGAGATCTCAGTGCATTTATAACAGCAGGTGGTGCTTCCAAAGGATCTGCAGTCAGAATGGGTCTTTCCAGCGAAACATTTTTAACAAACGGATGCTGTAGAAGTTGAGCCGCTGAGGGGCGATTTAGTGGATTCCTTTGCAAACAATGTCTGACAAAATCTTTTCCATCTTCTGATAGATGATCTGGAATTGTAGGAAGTTCCATGGTATTCCCAATCTTAAACATAGCAGCAACCTTGAAGCATGTAGTGTACAACAGAAAAAACAAATTTAGCAAGACAAGTATGTGCTCCAACTAAGAGAGTCCTATGTGCCAGAAAATAAATTTCAAATGTACATATAACAGTATTCAAAATACTCTCAAGTCTGTCTTCAAAATTCACTTACCCCTTCGTACTGGCTCCAAGGAGGCTTTGTGGTTGCCATCTCCAAAACAGTGCAACCCAGACTCCATATATCAACAGCTAGATTACAACCATTTGGATTTTTTAAAACCTATGTCATTGAGGCAGTGACACAAATAAGAATACTATGAGCAAAGTATCAGTGACAAAAGTTCTAAGTAGACGTAGGAATCATCCTGACCTCAGGTGCCATCCAGTAAGGACTTCCTTTGAAAGAAAATGGACAAGGTGTCCCGCTAATCTGTGAATTATTCCAGATACGCAAAATATTAGAAGTCACAGCCTAATGGTTGAAGCACAGAGATATATTCAACTCAAGTCAGATTATACAATGCCATATAGGTTGCACAGTATACACATGAAAACATCTTATAAATGTTCTTACATGCTTTGCCATCCCAAAATCTGCCAATTTTATCCACCCATTAGGGTCCACCAATATGTTTGCTCCTTTAATGTCCCTGATCAGAATCCAGTAATCAGACCAGGACAAATTGTTTTGTTTCACAAATCACAACATAATTAGAAGTAAAGTTGCTAACTGAACATGTGTTATAAGTAAACTGTCATATGATCATCTACCAAACTCACCTGTGAACTGTGTTCTTAGCATGCAAATATGCAAGTCCTGACAGAATTTGCCGAGTATAATTACGAATGGCAATTTCACCTAACTGGCCATACTCCTGAACCAGTTTATAGATAGACCCACCAGAGACATACTCCAAGTATATATAAAGTTTGTCATCTATCTGTCAGGTATAAAGAATTCATAAAGCGGTTAACACAATCTGAATTTGGCAATAGATACTGCAGATTCTGAAGTATCAATTGTGAACAGTTTGACAGAATCTGTATATAGTATATTATATACTGCAATTGAAGTTGCGTATTTATTAAAGAATCTGTTTATTATATACTGCAGTTGCAGTTATAAAGAAATCTAATGGTGGGTTTCTCAAAATATAAAAAGCAATTACAGTAGCTGATTTGTGAAAAGTAACATTTTTGGAAGTCTTTATTGTAAATAAGAAAATTCAAAAGTGAAATCATTTACTGAATGAAGAACATAATTCAATAAATACCATCTCAGATCCATAATACCGGACAATATTTGGATGCCGTAACTGACTTAGGAGTGCAATTTCCTGCAAATGAAATCACATATATGAGAATATTCATCATGAATTAGTTTTGATTCGTTATACATATATAGTAATTGATATACAAAATTATCCTTAGTTCTCTAGTATTTTTTATCCGTAGTTCTTTTTTGTTTAAAGAAAAAGCAAGGGAAACTGGAAACAGTAAAAGGTTTTTTTTTCTTACTCTCTAAACAATACATATAATTTGGACTTCCCAAAGGAAAAATGAGTGTGATATACGTAAAATGGAATGGATTAAGTAAGTTTGACCTAATCTACACAAGCAAGCTTACTTGGCCAAGTTGCCGCGCACATTCCTTTGATTTAGCATCATCTGAAACAAGGGTTACCTCCTTCATGGCACACATTTCACCACTTTCTCTATAGATAAGAAATTGAACTAAGTTAAAGCTTAAAAAGTTGAAAGAACTTAATGAAGAAAAAATCATACATATAACCAAGACCACAACACATGAAAAACAATAAATATCAATTTTGAATCAGGGCCAGTGTTGACATGAACAGATGAAGGTTAACTAAAATGCAGACATGCATATTCAAAAACAATCTGCTTGGTTAAGAATTCCAAAATCATGCATACAGAATTCCTAATATTAATAATATAGCGATCATAGGTCCAACAGCAGAATATATATAATATTTTCCTGGCAGCCACTTGACACAGACCTGTTAAAACCAAGATATACATGTCCAAACGTTCCCCTTCCAAGCAGCTGCCCCTTTGTCCAGCGTGAACCTGGGCTTGTTGGATTTTCTGCACTGCCAGGACTGTGAGGGGCTGATGGAGTTGCAGAATATGTTGGAGAAAATGGACAACAATTATTGACTGTTATTGGAGGAAGGGGTAACCTATGAGTTTGTTGTTTCACATTGTCAGGACGTCTTGTAGGCAATTCTGCAGCTGCAACTCCAGCTCGTGGATGTAGAGGGGAAACATCACCGCTATGTATCCTGGAACTGGGGCCAGGGCTTGTCATTCTGGGACTGGGTATTGGGGAACATTCAGCGCTGCACCTTTTATGCTGCTGAAATGTCTGTCCTGACAGATCCCCACCAACTGAATTTTGACCAGAATTATGGCCTGAACTGGGACTATAGTAGTGCCCAGAAGCTATATCTGGATAAGGCTTTGCTGTCCAGAATCCGGTGTTCAACACTTGCTCAGGACCACATGCTCTCATTCGATTGCTAGAAGGACTTGACTTTGAACTATCTGGAGCACTACATAAACCACCTGGTCGAGCTATTTGCAGATGCAAAGGAGCTGGTTTTGAGGATGCTCTTGAGTTTCTCTGAATAGTACTAGGTGATCGATCCTTGTGCACAACACTATACGAGCATAGAAACAAATTTAGTAATAGAATGAACAGAAAATAAGGTAATTGCATGGAGAGAATTAAAAAAACTGCATCTAGAAGGAAACCAACTCACCTGGAAGAATTGTTAATGGTGGCTATGTTTCCATTTTCAAAGTCAGATGCCAGAGTACTAACAAGATGCAAATCAGACAAGTTATCACTATCAATTGAGCTGCCACTATAAACAGATGCAGCGGCGGTATCTCCCTCTTCATCTTTGGGTTCTCCCCTGTTAGATATATAAACAGGTTTTGGTAGGGGAAAATTAGATGGCTTAGAGCCTCTGGCTTTTTCCAGTTTTGATGCTAAACTAAATTCCGAATTTGTATCACTGACAGTAGGAAGGTGAAAGCATGGCAATGGGAGTGCCCGAGGATGAGGCCTTTCTGCAAAATTTTGACAGCAAGACACATGTGTATTGGGTGATGGTGATCTTGAAGGTATGATGGATCTAGATCCCTTTTCTGAGATAGTGTCCCTTCGATGTCTCCTAGATCCTCCTGGTTTATCATTGCACTTGTCTTCAGAAGCATTCTTTGATTTCTGCAGTAGTGTATCAAGAATACTTTCCCTATTTGGCTTCCTCTTCACTTCTTTGATTTCTCCTAGTTTATCATTGAACTTCTCTTCAGAAGCATTCTTTTCAGAAGCATTCTTTGATTTCTGCAGTATTGTATCAAGAATACTTTCCCTGTTTGCCTTCTTCTTCACCTCTTTGATTTCTTCTGGTTTATCATTGTACTTCTCTTCAGAAGCATTCTTTTTGGAGGAAGATTTTCCCCACCATGACGGCATGTCTTGAGAAAAGCTTACCAAAAACACACAAGGAGAGAGAGAAAGACAGAGAGAGCAGGAAATAATAGCAAATTATGGGTGTAAATTCAAATTTTGCATTACGGCAATACATATGACACGAAAGTTTGTAAAATAGTGAATTCAGTTGATGGCATCATCTAATTTCCACTGAAGAGGCACTACTCTGATCTTATAAATTACAGATGAGGCGTGTGTCACACCATAATGACCTGAAGAGAAAATTCCAATGTTAGTTAGTTCGCTCCAAAAATAACATTTAATAAACAAATTATACACACAAAAAGTACAAGGCTGTGAAACAGTAGATGAGATCAGATAATGGATCATCTATGTTCACAGAACTCTTTAATATTGCTTGAAAGTTCAGATTTTTTTATCTATCTTGTAGTCTATGGCAATTATTGGATCCTATTAGCATTTACTAGCTTCCATTAATAAAAGATTGGATCGGTATCAATTAGCATTTGTTAGTTTCTATTAATAAAATACTGGTATCAATAGATTGATATTAATTAGTCCAAATTAGTATCGAGTACCTTTTTAGTATTTCAAATCCTTGTATTCAGCTGTTATAAGTCACAATGGCTGTAAGGAATAAGCAAGCAATGATGCTCTTCCAACCATTCTCTCTCTCTCTCTCTCTCTCCCATATTCTTTGTCTTTTCTCTCTGAAATTCTGTCATTCTACAATTACCTCTTAAGAAGAGGTGCTTTCATCAACTCTTGCCTGTAATCCTCCACCACGTTAGCACCTTTTCTCAAGAGTACAAGGTTCAATTGCAAACAGTACAACAGCCTCTGTCGTTGAACAATTTTGCTAGGATTTCCCAGACTTTCAAGCCAACCAACTTAAAGCAAAAAGTCTCATGGTGTTACTGGACAATCTTGATCAACACCTCTTTGCCACCCTTCGACAGCAGCCACCAACATTACCACCACACGAAACGATCCATCATCGGGCATTCTTGGTAGCTGTCATGCATTCTTGGTAGTGTTCCACACAAGTCCACGACTTCAAAAAACACGCCAATGCATGGATGTAAACTTTGCCTCGATTATATGGCTTTTCAACATGCAGCACTATTTTTAGTATCATAACAAGCACCCGGAGAATTGAATGTTTTCGATCTCAGTGCATCTCGATGCACCTGTGGCCACATGGTGCCAAGGTCTAGCGATCGATAGCCTCCAACACAATTGGGACGCATTTGTATGATGCACGGCTTGATCCAATCAAACATCTGACGAACGAGGAAATGCAAGCGCGACACGACACAGGACTATGCTTCAACTACAACAAAAAGTTCGTTGCATGATGCAAAAGCTTCCCTTTTATGCTCGGAAGGTCTTTGTAGTACGGAGGACGACTCGCTAAAGTCCAAGCCTATCGAATTGGAATTACTTCACCTAACCCATTCACTAGCCACTTGCTCTACTGTCATGACGGGTTATCATGCGAGGTACTCAATAAGTCTTGCGGGTGTTAATTCAATTGTAGGCCCTTGCACCCAAGGACTCTAGCATGGGAATATGAGAAAGCATTGAATATTACTCAACTTGAGGACAAGTCGCATCTAGATAGGGGAAAGGGTGTTATGCACCAAGCTCTTTGCATGGTAGCAATTAGGATTAACTAGCTTCCATTAATAAAAGATTGGATTGGTATCAATTGGTATTAATTAGCATTTGTTAGCTTCTATTAATAAATTATTGGTATCAATTAGAACATATTAGTATCAATTACCATTTTAGTATTTGAAATCCTTATAATCTGCATCTATATAACTCACAATGGTTTTATGTAATAGGCAAGAAATTAAGCAATTACCTTTGTCCCATCATTGTCTCTCTCTCTCTCTCTTCTTCTGTATCTTTTCTCTTTGGAATTCTGCCATTCTACAATTACCCCTTAACACATATGCTTTCAGATCCTAAACATAAATCCAAGGAAGCAGAAAAAATCTTTGGTTAATAATTAATTAGAAGGCATGCTGATAAAATCATAGCTCTAGAAAGTTAAAGACAAGTTAAACATGTCATTGACTAAGTTTTATTGATTTAGACATTTAGTCACAAACAGTTAATAGTAAAGTGACCCATAAAAGCCGGGAAACCATGGATCTTACTTGTTCTATGACACAGTTACTCATTTTATATTTTGAACATTAAAAGAGTGAACCACTAGCAAAGAAGTGATGAAGATGATTTCGGAACAAGTTGATCATTATCTGACTTTTACCTTTACAAAAAGTAATTTTTTATTATGTATACATAATGTACAGTATATAATATCAGGTAAGTAGGAATTCAGAAGGTACTTTACATAACTTGCCATTTTACAAATTTGAGAATGAATTTTACCCATGGCATTATGTTTTCTGTCAATAACATTCAGAAGCAAGAAAATCAAAATGCAATTAAAAAATTTCCAAAACTCTTCCTGCCTCTTTCTTAATGTACTTTAACTAGAAAATTAAACTAATGAAAAATCATCTCTTTCTTTCTTGAGAACAAACTTGCCAGTATGGGAAAAAAATAAATTCCTCCGAGTTCTTTCCCTCCATTTTCTCTCTGTCATTTTTGTTTTTAGGCCAGATAGTATAATCTAGCTCTGAACTCGGACAACTACGACACAACATCACATAAAAACATAAAATCAGCAGATGAAGCATGAGGAATCAATAGCAGAGGCGCTAAATTCAGATCTAATTGTTTAACCAACTATCAAGAACTAAAATGATCACATGAACAACGAAATTTATGAAGTAATTGAGTCAAAATCACAAACACCAGGAAAACAACCAGCAACTATATAACACAAACAGCAACTGAAAATGCAGAAAAACACAAGCTGCGATTCCTATATACAAATCAGCAACCGGAACTAAACAAGTTCGAATTCCGAAATGAAGCATGCAAATGATCCTTGACAATGACAGGTTTTCAAATATAGAGTGTTCAAATCATACAAGAAAACAAACCAGAAAAAAAAAAAAAAAAAAAAAAAAGCGCGCACAACACACACACAGCGCAACCCCTACATTACTCACTGGTGTGTTCCTTCAGGTTCAAAACGTTTGTTGTTCGAACACAGCAAGCACAGCAATGAGAAACTGAAAAGCGAGAGGGAGTGAAGAGATTGAAGAAGCTGAAGAAGTAAAAAGGCCCACAACAGCATCCTTCAGTTCAGTTTAGTGTCTTTCCGAGCGTTAAGTGTAGTGAGATAATAATTGTTCATTAAAAAATAAAAACTAAAATAACTCGGTGCGTCGCATGACACAGTTGCAAAGACGTTGTAGTTGGGATCTGACCGTAACTTAGCTATATTGAAAGATGTGATATGGACCATACAGTGATGATTGTGTGGGAGCATGGTATTCCTGTGGATCCTCTAACATAGAATTTTTTCTAATCTTTAGTTTTGTAACGGCACTTATTTAATAATCAACATATTCTATTATTTTCATGATGAATTATAAAACTAGAAGATTTTTTTTTTCTTTCCATTCTAGATGTTTCTTGTTGGTGTAACTGACTGCTATTACTGCCCATTTAAACTTCAACTTCATGCAAGTGTGTTGTAGCCTACAATTTAAATTGAGGACGTTTATCGAAGAAAAAATAAAATAAAAAATGAGGACGGTTTTTTAGAGACAGCTCAGTTTTGTGAAAACGCAATTTTTTGTCATGGCCATTGTATCAGCAAGAGGAGAGCGTTTTTACTGCCACCGTTGGTGAGATGGTATAACTATGTATTTAGAACCAGTATTAATAAAATCGGATCGATTCGGTTGGATTGATCTTAAAATTGATAAATTGGTCATATAATCAGTCCAGTTGAAGCAACGAACCGGCTATACATCAGAATTGATGTGATCCGGTTTGACCCGGCCGATTTTCATGAAAATCGTGACTCGGTCAGGTCCCAAGAAAAAAATTCCAAATTCTTTTTTTTTTCAAAAAAAAAATTATAATTGACATATTTGAATTTTTTTTTACTTATTGACTTACGTAAGTTATTTACCTACAACATTAATATTATCTCAATTATGCATTATGCAGAAAATTTTGATTTGATTTATAGTTAGAGATATCGTTTTCTGAACCTAAAGCCTCGTAGCACGATCAATATATTTTTGTTTGATTTTTTATTGGATAATAATATGTGATTTATTATTTTTTATATTAAAATATTTGAAATTTTTATAATTTTTTTTAGAAATTTGAGTATGTTTATAATTTTTTAATATAAATTATAAAATTGCATATAATTATCGGGTCATGCGGTTGAACCAGTAACCCAGTACCTCGACCAGATCAATGACCAAACCGATTTTAATAACATTGTTTAGAAGAGTATATAATTATAATATTAAAAAAAAAATTCACATCAGTCGATAAATTTTTGAAGAAAAAAATAATTTTAATATTATAACTATATACTACTTAAAGTAATAATTATAATAATAGCATTGCACCTACTTGCACTAAAAATATTTCCCACCGAGAGAGTATACGTAGCATGATGACTTGGCTTCGGCTTATCAGTACTAGTTTGTTTATGATTTCAAGCTCTACGTCGTTAGCACCTAAATATAAAGGTTTCATTCATCGCAAGACTTAATCTTACATCTTATTGCATGAATTAAGATAACCATGCACCAACGACCTACCAAAAAAATAAAATAAAATAACCAAGCACCACTTACATTGTGTTCTTCAAGACACCCATTTTATTCTTAAGAGCATATTTATGTACTCGTATATGGTCATAATAGATTTATTTTGTAAAAAATGTGGGTTATATAAATCTAATTTACTAATTGTAAAACATTTAATTACTCAAATGTTTTAAGAATAATCTTAGGTTATTGAGTTTTCTCATCGTCGTAAAGTTTCATTTTCCATCCGAAATTAATCTCCTTTTTAAATGTGAAAGAAATCATATTTACAAAAATTTATGATCAATTCATTTAATTTTTTACTTTTTTAAGATAAATTTACATACTTAAAGTATGTGTTTATATATGTAAACTAAGTGTCAGATGTAGAAATATCCTTATCCTATCAATGTGAAAATCTCGGTTCAAACCCTTGATATATATTGGGTGAATATATCTTGTTCCTACATAATTTTCATGTATCATAATATGAATATATCTTCCTTTTTTAAGTAACAAATCCTCGCATTTATGATTAAAACAATTATCCAAATATTCATTCACTTTTTGGTTTATTTTTTAAATATGCTGTTAAATTTTTCCAGGGTTTGAAGTCAAATGTTGCAAAGTTCATTTTTAATTGAAAATGTTATAAAAAAAAGCTCGATACAATAGCTCCAATTAGTGTAGTAATTAATTAGATCATTGTCTAAAGAAAGATCTCTATAATGTAATAGAGCATGTCATTTATAAGCCAGTGATCTAGGCCAATTCAACCGATTTTTGTAAATATATATAGGAATCTTTCTCATTATCGCAATGGATTAATTAAAAAAGACTTTGTATTGAATAAAGTATATGTTCTGGCTTTCTTGTATTAAAATTTTGACTTGTAAATACTAAAGTAGTCTACATGTTTTTTTTTTTTTAAAGATTACACTACAAGAAAAACGGAATATGATGGCACTGTTATTACGTCGGTTAGAAAAGAGCCCCCGTCAACGCTTAATTTTCTCCTTAACTAACTATCTTATGAGCTTTTCACACTGTTGGAGTTTATATATATATAAATTGTGTAGACACTCTATTGGTTATGAATAAGAAGTTTGGTAATGAAATGGTGTGTCTTTTCGTCGACAAACAGATGTATCTTTTCATCCTAAAGGATGTGTTGTTTCATCTGAACGGATGTGTTGTTTCATCCGAACATATGTGTTGTTTCATCCTAATGGATGTGTTGTTTCATCCTAACGGACATGTTGTTTCATCCTTGAATGGGTGCCTTTTCGTGTTGAACGAATGTGTCTTTTCGTGTCCAACGGATGTGTTGTTTCGTCGTCGAATAGGTGCCTTTTGAAACGTGACCGGTCAGTGTCTATAAATAGACACTGACACCTTCATAAAATGGATCCAATTTTCTGCACTGAAACTCTGCCGGAATTTTTCTCCTTCCGGTTTTGCATATTCCTTTTCATACTCCGGTGTGATTTCCTCTGGCATTTTGTTGTGTTCGTTTGGGCTGTTGATTGGTAGTGCCACCATTCTTCAGACGAAATCCGTTCTATCCTGGGAGACAAGTGTCCATCAACCTTTGGCATCAGTGAGGGGGCAAATTGTCTTAAGGAGACACGTTCTGTGGGCTCGGATTTAATTCCTCTACTGCATACATTAATCTGTTCTGATTCTTTATACTCACTACAAGTAAGTCTGTTTTTAATATTTTTATAATTGCACAGTGACAATTCTGATCATCTACTCCCTTCTGGTTTATTCATGGGTTCAAACCTCTTAGTGATTTAATATCACTCACTATCTTCAATAACAATCTTAAGACAATTTGGTGTTTTGAACCTGTTATCAGTATATTTTATATTTCTACTTTAATATACTATTTGTAATTACTGTGTAATTAAAAGATTAATCTGTGTGATTAATCATGATTTCTGTTGTTATGAAATCTTTAATTTTTTGAAAGAAGGATCTCACGAATTACTTTTTTCAGTAACCCCTGATACATTTGTCATTGCATTTGTCATACGGAAAAAATGTCAAACCTCGGTGTGCATAGAAAGTTTATATGCAGATATTCAAAAAAAAAAAAAAAAAAAAAAAGAAAGTTTATATGCAACCTGTATCATGAATTACTCTTTGTTTTTCATTTTAAAAAAAAAAAATGGTTAGCATTTTTGTATCGATTTTTCGTGTCCATATATTGCTTTTGAAAAGCATTTTCAACACTGTACGTACTCTCGACTTTTTGTACAAAGATGATGATTATAATATTGGTTTTTCATATTGATTTTGAAAAATAATTTCTTGAGGGTCGTGCCTTCAAATTGGTTTTGATATATTTCATTCTGTTTTGGTAATCATGCCTTGGTTGATATTGCTTTTCAATATAAATGTTGTGGTCATATACGATGTACCATTTCTATTATTTTTTTAATATCATTCCGCATTGTGTGCTTATCGTTTTTCATGATTCTATAGCATGAGTTATTTGGATGCACTGTTACGGTTTATATATTGGTTTGAAAGTGCATTTTTTGAAGCCATTTGTCTGGCATTCTCAATAGTCGTGTTTGTTCAATTACTTTGTTAGAATTTGACGTTTGCACTGTCAATTCTTTGAAAAAAAAAATTTGCATTGTTTACATTCGACCAAGTAACCGACTTGAATCAAACAGTTCATGTGATTATACCTGGAGCGTAGTTTTCATGTTGTCATAATCGCATCCTATCACATGCAGTGAATAAATTTTTTCACTTATATATTGAGTTTCTTAAATTATGGATGGCTATTGCCATGAGTGGACTGATAAGGGTTGCTTCATTCTTGAATAAGATTCGAACATAGTTCATGCATGGGCTCTACAACCCGAACATGTGGTCTGATGAATAGAATGAGATTTTATGCAATGTCATATGATGAGTTTTATTTAATATTATATGTGAATATGGTTACTTCACATCTCGATTTTTGTGTGATGAACACAAACCATATGTTATTTTGCATCGCAATAAATACTAGGATTGAACGTTTGCTTCCTTTGTGGATGGATGATTATAGTATGATGCATTGATCATGTTCTTGATATTGGCCATGGTTATGGAACTGTTCCTCATGGTATTTAAATTTGTCTTTTTATCATACGTTTAAATGCCTCACATGATTAATATTTTAAATTCTTTTGAATATGGAAATACAACTCGTGACATTGTGTCTGAATGCATTTTTAGTTTTTAATGGCATTTGAACCAATTAATGTCTTGTAGTTACAAATTAACTATTGTAACTGTGACTGAGATATTTCCTTTATGAACCGATGCAATGGTGCATCATGATTTGTATTCAAAACTTCCATTTTTATTACCCGTTAATGTGAAGGCAGCCTCGAATGCATTTATTATCATAATTGCGGTGGAATTTGATGTTATTTGATGGTATATATTGTGCTTAGTGAATTTGATCGCATCGGAGGCCATTAACTTACGGTTTATGTATATGAATACTTTATGACTAATTGCATTTATTGAGGTGTGGATTAAATGTAAAAATTAATTGTGTATTGCATGGAATTATATGCAATATGTGGTAACAATGGATATGAGAGTTTTATATCTAGTGAAATATTTGATACTATGTGAACTCAAAAGAGCTATCTTAGTGATGGCATGATCAAGGTCAATGGATAACTTTGAATATTGTAAATGACATGATAATTGTATATTATCTTATGGTTAAATTGGATTTATTATTTGATATATGCTAATGTTCAGTAAGAAAGTTAAAGGCATTAAGGAGCGATCGAGGGGAAGATTATAATGACCCTTCGAGGAGTTCAGTTTGGAGTGTGATATCATATAACAAATGATTGCTCCTTATGCTTCAAAATCCAATGGGATTGCTGAGAAAAAGACCCAGACATTAAATGATATGATCTTGTTGATGTCTGGTTTGTGGGGAAGAGTCATTTAATGACAAATTATATATAATCAGTAAAGTATCCCACAAGAAAATTAAGAACACCTCCTATGAAATATATGGAAAGGTAGGGAGCCTACCTTGAATTATCTTGAAGTGTGGGGGTGTTTGACAAAGAGCATACCATACGACATATGGAAAGGAAAGTTGCCATCCCTGAAACATTTTAGAGTGTGGGGGTGCTTGGCTAATGTTGCGGTTCCTAAACCCAAAAGGTTGAAAATCGGACCTAAAATCAGAGAATGACACTATTGATAA